>NW_028143448.1:0-91356 GCF_977018435.1 Lepisma saccharinum | reverse complement strand
TGTCATCGAGCGTGCATGTAAAGAAGGGGAGAGAAAAAAAGAGGAGGGGGGTTATAACGGATAATTTATGTTTTGATTTCAATATTTTTGCTAGTTACGATTCACCTGCTATCTAGAAGGACACTGGACGATGGCTAAAAGCGAGTGAAGGGGAGAAATGTTATTATTTTTATTTTTTGATTGTGTGTGATGAAATAGTTTTAGATAATAATAGTAGGCTAATAGAATTGTAGAAAAACGGTTGTATCGTGATGCGAGGCTGAAAGCAATTTCGAAAGCAGTCTCGGGCATCTTCGCGTTCAGCCAACAAGGAAAATGCGCATGGAGGGGGGCAACGGTATTGTCCATGGATGGTTTTTTCTGAATAAACATAAATATCAGTTTTTGCAGTCTCCAGATGGGACCGGAGCTTTTGTTTTGGTTGGACAAGGGGGTTCAGATAAATGCATAGACATCAAAATAAAAGAAAAAAATTTACTCTACTGCTCACATGTATTGAGTCTTCTAATAACACATCTTGCGGGGGCGTACCTACATGTATGTAAAATATAGTTAATGTTTTATTTCTCGAACCTGTAGTCTGTAGATTTGCTTTTGTTAGCAACAGAAACAGAAAAAATAGTACCATGTTATTGTATACTGATATGGGTGTACTGTAATCATAACAATTTTCTAGTTAAAAATCTATGTCGAAAAGTAATGTTGGGTGACTTGTTTGTGTTGGGTCTTATTAACAACTTCACAGCTATACCTACACAACTCATCGACTACAAGGCAACAATGTTAGGAAATGAGTGCATAGCTCCGAGAATACAATTTAAAATCACTAATGTGGCATGAACCCCCTCCACTTGCGTGTATTTGAATATGCGAAAATTAGACACTTTGAATAATCGATGAGAACAATCACAAAAACAGCTTGCACCGGTATGACGTGTTCAAACTTCAGACGATTTTTGTTAATCTACAAAAGTCAAGTGCGAACAGAGATTACTACGAAAATTGGGGGAAAAAAAGAAGCGAGGCTATTTTGGCTAATGGCAACGATGAGGATGAATAATGGTTGTTTTGATAAAATTGACGAAGTCAATATGCCTAGCCTAAAATAAAATTCAACAATTAATGTTAAACATTTGCCACTCTGAAATGGTGATGGCTATCATCATAACATCACTTGTTTCTAACCTGCCCATATTGGCCCTCTCTCTACCCCTCCATAAATTCGATTCGAAAAACACAATAAGACTTGCATATGCTCTCAGAAAAACAAGAGAAGAAATAAATAAATCAAGTTATGTATATTCTTCATCCCCGAACTTTCTTCCACAACATCGCACGAAGCCTCGAGTTTCGGATATTGTTGTTGTGCGACAGGATAGGATAGATGAACCGTATGTTTACCGAGGACCAGATGTAATCAAATATTTTTTTGAAAAGATAGTTGAAGAGGTTGAGACCATTGGCAGCTTCTTACGCGAATCGAAACCAAATGCTCCTATTATCCAGCGATGAACTTCAATCTCACAATAACATTGAAATGTGTTTGGTGTGCGATCAAAGGTTTCACCGACGAGAACCGGAAAGTAATTTTATCATAATTATTTCACCGGAAACTACATCGGTGGAATCTGTAACATAATGTATTCATGTATGTGTTTGACAATCATATATCACTTACTAGAACAATTTTCATATTGTTTTCACTACGTGAGATGATATTTTATTTATATTTATGATAAAATAGAGGTTTGGGTGTAATAACAGTTTTTATTAATTAATTTAGAGATGTATTTTTTATTTGTTGAGTTAATGATTAGGTTAATTTGTTATTTCTCGCGGAAAAAAAGAGGGAACCACAGCTGAAAGAAAATACACAACTTGTATTATTGAGGTCAAGAGTTTGTTTTAACATTATTTTTTGCACACATAGGCTAATCACGACTTGGGATATGTTTAAAATAGAATCTGAAATATTGATTATGCGACCTGACTAGAACTCGGAATAGGACACACTGATTACAAGACGTCAATATATTACCTCTTGGTAAGAAATTGTAGTGTTTCAATTCACACACACACACTCACAATTTAAAACAACTAAACTGATCGCAGGTGTAACTGGTGGTTGGCATACACAACTATCCATCCACCAGTCGTCTTCTGGGGCGTGTGTCTCGATGAGTGTCAACAACCTCTATTGTGAAGTAAAATCTGTAGGGGTAACATCACTCTCTAATTACAATGTTGGCAAATTTTCCAACTTCATCGTGAACGACGACAAAAGTATCGGCTACCTGATCAAAATTATCAACACGTTGCCTCCGAGATTCTGAAACGTTGCCGAAGGAAAGGGACTTGTGAACGACATCATCAACAAGTTATTTTTCGAGATGCATTTACCTGGCTACCAATACTGCGGACCGGACACCAAACTCGAGAAAAGATTGGAGAGAGGAGACAAGGGTGTGAATCTGTTGGACGCGGCATGCAAAGATCATGATATTGCTTACAACACACACACGAATTTGGATGCACGTCACGAAACAGACAAGAAATTGGAGCATGCTGTTTTCAGGAGAGTCATGAGCAGAGACGTTTCTTTGGGAGAAAAAGTTGCAGCATTGGGCACCACCATCACCATGAACACGAAACAAAAATTTGGATAGGGAATCCTACCTAGAGTTATTTTTAACTGACAACGAGGTGATCTTGGTCAGCACGACGAACCCTCAGCTGTTATAGAAGATATCTGAAACCAGCTTACACTAGTTACTCATAGCTCCCAATTTTCTCACGATGGTGGGTTGCTACCGGCCCTATACGTAGGCCGAATAAATTACGACCAGAGCCGGATACGAACCTATGCCGTCTCGCAGCGAACAATCTCAAGACGAGTGAACGCCGTAACTCGTTCAGCTACGGTGGAGAACTCTCTCTCTACTCTTTCTCTAATTTTCATTATTATTGTTAAAATTAATCCAAGAAAAAATATATATTTTGTGTTGACATAGGAAATATGCAATAAAAAAATGTATGATCAATAGTTAAGGTCAAAATCTGAATAAACAGTGAGGGTGATACACGCAAGCTTCCAGGCATGTGATTTACACAAAATTAAATATAAAATGAGAGATGGAAGGTTTTTGTTACTATTAGAATTTAAGGACGGAAAATATGTACAGCGAATGAATACTACGTTTGACTAATCGTGAAGATGAGTATTATAGTATGTTTTTATCGTTCTTATATAAACGTTGAAACGTTTAAGAACGTATAAGAACGTTTACCGAAACGTTTCAAGTCAAACGTTGAAACGTTTCGGTAAACGTTCTTATACGTTCTTAAACGTTTCAACGTTTATATAAGAACGATAAAAACATACTATAATACTCATCTTCACGATTAGTCAAACGTAGTATTCATTCGCTGTACATATTTTCCGTCCTTAAATTCTAATAGTAACAAAAACCTTCCATCTCTCATTTTATATTTAATTTTGTGTAAATCACATGCCTGGAAGCTTGCGTGTATCACCCTCACTGTTTATTCAGATTTTGACCTTAACTATTGATCATACATTTTTTTATTGCATATTTCCTATGTCAACACAAAATATATATTTTTTCTTGGATTAATTTTAACAATAATAATGAAAATTAGAGAAAGAGTAGAGAGAGAGTTCTCCACCGTAGCTGAACGAGTTACGGCGTTCACTCGTCTTGAGATTGTTCGCTGCGAGACGGCATAGGTTCGTATCCGGCTCTGGTCGTAATTTATTCGGCCTACGTATAGGGCCGGTAGCAACCCACCATCGTGAGAAAATTGGGAGCTATGAGTAACTAGTGTAAGCTGGTTTCAGATATCTTCTATAACAGCTGAGGGTTCGTCGTGCTGACCAAGATCACCTCGTTGTCAGTTAAAAATAACTCTAGGTAGGATTCCCTATCCAAATTTTTGTTTCGTGTTCATGGTGATGGTGGTGCCCAATGCTGCAACTTTTTCTCCCAAAGAAACGTCTCTGCTCATGACTCTCCTGAAAACAGCATGCTCCAATTTCTTGTCTGTTTCGTGACGTGCATCCAAATTCGTGTGTGTGTTGTAAGCAATATCATGATCTTTGCATGCCGCGTCCAACAGATTCACACCCTTGTCTCCTCTCTCCAATCTTTTCTCGAGTTTGGTGTCCGGTCCGCAGTATTGGTAGCCAGGTAAATGCATCTCGAAAAATAACTTGTTGATGATGTCGTTCACAAGTCCCTTTCCTTCGGCAACGTTTCAGAATCTCGGAGGCAACGTGTTGATAATTTTGATCAGGTAGCCGATACTTTTGTCGTCGTTCACGATGAAGTTGGAAAATTTGCCAACATTGTAATTAGAGAGTGATGTTACCCCTACAGATTTTACTTCACAATAGAGGTTGTTGACACTCATCGAGACACACGCCCCAGAAGACGACTGGTGGATGGATAGTTGTGTATGCCAACCACCAGTTACACCTGCGATCAGTTTAGTTGTTTTAAATTGTGAGTGTGTGTGTGTGAATTGAAACACTACAATTTCTTACCAAGAGGTAATATATTGACGTCTTGTAATCAGTGTGTCCTATTCCGAGTTCTAGTCAGGTCGCATAATCAATATTTCAGATTCTATTTTAAACATATCCCAAGTCGTGATTAGCCTATGTGTGCAAAAAATAATGTTAAAACAAACTCTTGACCTCAATAATACAAGTTGTGTATTTTCTTTCAGCTGTGGTTCCCTCTTTTTTTTCCGCGAGAAATAACAAATTAACCTAATCATTAACTCAACAAATAAAAAATACATCTCTAAATTAATTAATAAAAACTGTTATTACACCCAAACCTCTATTTTATCATAAATATAAATAAAATATCATCTCACGTAGTGAAAACAATATGAAAATTGTTCTAGTAAGTGATATATGATTGTCAAACACATACATGAATACATTATGTTACAGATTCCACCGATGTAGTTTCCGGTGAAATAATTATGATAAAATTACTTTCCGGTTCTCGTCGGTGAAACCTTTGATCGCACACCAAACACATTTCAATGTTATTGTGAGATTGAAGTTCATCGCTGGATAATAGGAGCATTTGGTTTCGATTCGCGTAAGAAGCTGCCAATGGTCTCAACCTCTTCAACTATCTTTTCAAAAAAATATTTGATTACATCTGGTCCTCGGTAAACATACGGTTCATCTATCCTATCCTGTCGCACAACAACAATATCCGAAACTCGAGGCTTCGTGCGATGTTGTGGAAGAAAGTTCGGGGATGAAGAATATACATAACTTGATTTATTTATTTCTTCTCTTGTTTTTCTGAGAGCATATGCAAGTCTTATTGTGTTTTTCGAATCGAATTTATGGAGGGGTAGAGAGAGGGCCAATATGGGCAGGTTAGAAACAAGTGATGTTATGATGATAGCCATCACCATTTCAGAGTGGCAAATGTTTAACATTAATTGTTGAATTTTATTTTAGGCTAGGCATATTGACTTCGTCAATTTTATCAAAACAACCATTATTCATCCTCATCGTTGCCATTAGCCAAAATAGCCTCGCTTCTTTTTTTCCCCCAATTTTCGTAGTAATCTCTGTTCGCACTTGACTTTTGTAGATTAACAAAAATCGTCTGAAGTTTGAACACGTCATACCGGTGCAAGCTGTTTTTGTGATTGTTCTCATCGATTATTCAAAGTGTCTAATTTTCGCATATTCAAATACACGCAAGTGGAGGGGGTTCATGCCACATTAGTGATTTTAAATTGTATTCTCGGAGCTATGCACTCATTTCCTAACATTGTTGCCTTGTAGTCGATGAGTTGTGTAGGTATAGCTGTGAAGTTGTTAATAAGACCCAACACAAACAAGTCACCCAACATTACTTTTCGACATAGATTTTTAACTAGAAAATTGTTATGATTACAGTACACCCATATCAGTATACAATAACATGGTACTATTTTTTCTGTTTCTGTTGCTAACAAAAGCAAATCTACAGACTACAGGTTCGAGAAATAAAACATTAACTATATTTTACATACATGTAGGTACGCCCCCGCAAGATGTGTTATTAGAAGACTCAATACATGTGAGCAGTAGAGTAAATTTTTTTCTTTTATTTTGATGTCTATGCATTTATCTGAACCCCCTTGTCCAACCAAAACAAAAGCTCCGGTCCCATCTGGAGACTGCAAAAACTGATATTTATGTTTATTCAGAAAAAACCATCCATGGACAATACCGTTGCCCCCCTCCATGCGCATTTTCCTTGTTGGCTGAACGCGAAGATGCCCGAGACTGCTTTCGAAATTGCTTTCAGCCTCGCATCACGATACAACCGTTTTTCTACAATTCTATTAGCCTACTATTATTATCTAAAACTATTTCATCACACACAATCAAAAAATAAAAATAATAACATTTCTCCCCTTCACTCGCTTTTAGCCATCGTCCAGTGTCCTTCTAGATAGCAGGTGAATCGTAACTAGCAAAAATATTGAAATCAAAACATAAATTATCCGTTATAACCCCCCTCCTCTTTTTTTCTCTCCCCTTCTTTACATGCACGCTCGATGACATTGAAATAAGCAAAAACACACCGCTATGCTTAAAAAAAAAACATCCATTGTACAACTCTATAGGTCGAGGTTCATAAGCCTCATACATCTCATGCAAGAGACTGCATATCTTGTTTGCAGTTTATAGTGGCATCATATTCCTTCACTCGGGAGACTTGCAAGACAGCTCATTACTAGATCTGTTTTGTCGATATGAGAATGCTTGCTATCAGTAATAAAATTTTTATGGTGTTTAACCTAACAGCTGAGGGGCCGGGGCATTCCACATTTACCTTTGCTAGTGCAATAAATATCAATATTTTTAAGTTATGCAATAATTTTTGACATTATATTCATGACCATTTCCAAAACTAGATTTATATACACAAACAACTCGCTTTTGTATTATATTATCTATTGTGAAAAATTCTCGCATGTTCGCGAAACAGGAAATACACGTCATAGCTTCCGTGAATCGAGCGCAAGGTTACTGGAGCACGCAAAATACCGTATGCCAAAAATTAAATATTCCAAATGCAAGCATCATGCACAAATAAAATAATCAGGTTGAATTTACAGTCTAAAACCACCATGTTCTGGCAGCAAGTATCAAAAACATGTGGTTAGAAGATTTTGATAGGGAGTGAGTAAAATAGTTGTTGCAAGTTACCTTTTAAACCCAGTACATGTGTAGGAATATATTGCATATAAGCTGTCTCACTCTCTCCGTATGTGTGTCAGGTAGTCGTGTCAATCGTTAGTTGTATGTCACAGTTTAATTATACTAGGTAATATTTTTACATAAGATAAGTTGGCATACTCTGCAAAAATATATGTTTCAAGCTTCTAGCTGTAGAGCCTATTTGAGTTTGACTCGTCGAAAGCAACTCAAACAGTGTTGCCAGCTGTAGGTTAATTTTCCCCGTTATACAATTGCAAAAGGTGAGTTGCTTATACCCTATCTAGAAGATGTGTCCATGGCTTATGTCGTAGGTTAATTTAGTTTGCAATAGATCTTGTGTGTTGGCCCTTACAAGTGATATAGCTGCCTTTCTGCCTTTGAGTCACCTGTAAGGCTATATGTGGGTGGGCAAGTAAGGTTAGTTTAGTTTACAATAAATCGACCTGTCATGCTATATACTACTTTCTGCTTTTTGAGTTACCTGTAAAACTATATGTGGGTGGGCAAATAAGGTTAGTTTAGTTCACAATAAATCACACTTTGAATTTGCTCACACTCTCTTTGTCTGTGTGTCAGGTGGTCGTGTCGATCGCTAGTTGTATGTTACAGCTTAACTCAAACTAGGTAATATTAACTGTACTTTAAAAAATAAAAATTGTGTATATCTCATGTCGAACTAGAAATAAAAAAAATCAAACATTAAGTATTCATGCAGATTAATTAAGCCGTAAATTCAAAATTTTGGCCCCCACACAAATTGCATTACATACATACATACATATGGAAAAACAGAAGTATGCATGTTTTTTCGCCCCGTGGCAATTACAAAAGCCCCCCTGTAAGTAAAACTAATCAGGGCTAGACCTACAGTTTCAAAAACCACTTGTGCAAATATCGAACCCTTGAATACAAGGCTACCACTGCACCATAGGGGAGGAGGCTCAGTGAGAGAGAGGTAGAAAGTTGGAAACATTGACACAGCTATTGCCAGTTAGTATCTTCTTTATCTTATTGCATACTTATCATCTTATATAAGATTACGCCGTCAACTTGTAACTTGTAGGTTAGTCTCGTTTGTGAAATATCATATGTTTAAAAAACAAAAGGTTTGTGAAGCAATAATTCAAGTTATTGTTGAATATGTAGAAAATCTTGCCCACATCCTCGTCATACTAAGTCAGAATGCTATTCAAATATATAATCAACAAACCGTTGAGTTTAGATAATAAAAAAAGTAACAAGTCCCAGCTTGCAGGTGGCGACAGTGCACTTTGGGCGTATGCCTCCATAGCCTGCTTCCTGAAGTCAAACAAGTTCATAGGTATTGTTATTTTATTTTATATTTAGCAATTCGTTTCGAGCAGGCCAATTTTAGCATTGGTAAAACAAAACCCTTTTTCTTTACCCCCTACGCAAACATAAAGCATGCCGGGGAAGAAAAAAAATAGGATATGTTTGCTTCGTACAAAAAAAATAGGTTAAGTTAACCTCTCTCCGAGAACTGACCCCGAGCACCCATTTTTAGCAAGCGTCATTTCAGCAAGCGCCATTTCAGCAAGTTTAGTGTTTTGTAGAGCGAGTTGGCAACACTGCCAGTGAGGTTAACATACATTATAGCGCATCGCCGAGAATAGAAATAATTTGGGCTTGCACATTCTCCAAAAAGTTATGCACGTCGCATGAGCCCTCCGAAGTAAGAGGAAAATCCTCTAACAAACACTAGAAAGCAAACTGGTTCGCTTTCGCCACAGGCTTGATACGTTTGGTAAATAGTAGCGAGTCGGTTTCGGCTTTCCACAACCACAATATCTCGCTCCTCTACACAGACACAGACAGCTTGGTGTACCAACATCTCCGTCCTTCTCATCTTTAAGTTTGCCAGGTACCTTCTTGTTGCGAGCCAGAATTTTGTATCGGTTCGAGTGGAAATAGCCTGACGTATCAAAAAAATTCATCTCTCCAATCTTTTCCCGAGTTTGGTACCCGGTCCGTAGTATTGGTAGCCGGGTAAATGCATCTCTAACAACCTGCTGTACAGATAGCATCATGTGTATTGTATACATCAGTAGAGCAGAAAGTTAACACCCATCGTCCCAAGATCTATGTATTGTTGAATTTGTATCATTGCGTCAACATTAATAGTACACATAGAGAGGAGAGGGAACAAAATTGTAGTTTTTTCTAAATGTGTTTGCGTCACAATACGAAAATAATAAGAAGCGCCAGCGCGCGCGCATATGTGTGACACATCATTCCCAAGAGAGGTTTACAAAAATCACAATATACATTGGTGTCCCCGGGACTTGGAAATAAAATATCACATGGTAAAATATTCTTGGGGTGAGTTGGCAACACTGAACCGCAATTGATGGCACAGAACCGGGTTGATTACACTAGTCAGTGTTGCCAACTCCCATTTGTAGGTTAGCTTCGTCTGTAAAATATCACATGGTGGAATATTCTTGAGGTGAGTTGGCAACACTGAACGCCAATTGATGTTGCAGAACCCGTGTATCCTCACTAATCAGTGTTGCCAACTCCCATTCGTAGGTTAGCTTCGCCTGTGAAATATTCTTGAGGTGAGTTGGCAACACTGATCGCCAATTGATGGCGCTCAACTAAGCTGATTACACTAATCAGTGTTGCTAACTCTTATTCGTAGGTTAGCTTCGCCTGTCAAATATCACATGGTGAAATATTCTTGGGGTGAGTTGGCAACACTAAACCGCAATTGATGTTGCTAGTGTTGCCAACTCCCATTCGTAGGTTAGCTTCGCTTGTAAAATATCACATGGTGAAATATTCTTGAGGTGAGTTGGCAAAACTGATCGCCAATTAATGCTGGTGAACCCGGCTAGTCAGTGTTGTCAACTCTTATTCGTAGGTTAGCTTCGCCTATCAAATATCACATGGTGAAATATTCTTGAGGTAAGTTGGCAACACTGATCGCCAATTAATATTGCCAGTGTTGCCAACTCCCATTTGTAGGTTAGCTTCGCCTGTAAAATATCACATGGTGAAATATTCTTGAGGTGAGTTGGCAACACTGATCGCCAATTGATGCTGGTGAACCCGTGCACCTCCACTAATCAGTGTTGCCAACTCCCATTTGTAGGTTAGCTTCGCTTGTAAAATATCACATGGTGAAATATTTTTAAGGTGAGTTGGCAACACTGCGAGAAAAGCCTCAAGCAGTGTTGCCAGATCCTTGCTTGAGGTTAGGTTAGACCCAAAAACAAAAACCTTGGTGATTTTTTCAAGTGAGGAGTTAGCAACACTGCGAGCGCCACCGAGCGCCATTTTCGGTTGCAGAACCGGGTTGATTGCTCTACAGTTGTCCTTCGGATTCAAAACTTTCTGAAGGTTGTTCAAAACGATACATAACCTAGACTACGAAATGGCATCGTTTCCGTTGAATTTGGTGAAAGTGCTACTGAGGCGTCAACCCGTAGTAGCATTTTTGAATTCGTTATTACGAAAAACTGAATCGGATTCAAAACTTTTTAAAGGTTGTTCAAAACTATACAAAACCCATAGATCATCCTGGCATAGGAATTTTTCGAATTCAAAACAAGTGCTGCTATAGTAGCATTTTTGAATTTGAATTTTTGAAGTTGTCCTTCGGATTCAAAACTTTCTGAAGGTTCTTCAAAACGATGCATAACCTGGATTACGAAATGGCATCGTTTCGGTTGAATTTGTTGAAAGTGCTACTGAGGCGTCAACCTGTAGTAGCATTTTTGAATTCGTTATTACGAAAAACTGAATCGGATTCAAAACTTTTTAAAGGTTGTTCAAAATTATACAAAACCCATAGATCACCCTGGCATAGGAATTTTTCGAATTCAAAACAAGTGCTCCTAAAGTAGCATTTTTGAATTTGAATTTTTGAAGTTGTCCTTCGGATTCAAAACTTTCTGAAGGTTGTTCAAAACGATACATAACCTAGACTACGAAATGGCATCGTTTCCGTTGAATTTGGTGAAAGTGCTACTGAGGCGTCAACCTGTAGTAGCATTTTTAAATTCGTTATTACGAAAAACTGAATCGGATTCAAAACTTTTTAAAGGTTGTTCAAAACTATACAAAACCCATAGATCATCCTGGCATAGGAATTTTTCGAATTCAAAACAAGTGCTGCTATAGTAGCATTTTTGAATTTGAATTTTTGAAGTTGTCCTTCGGATTCAAAACTTTCTGAAGGTTGTTCAAAACGATACATAACCTAGACTACGAAATGGCATCGTTTCCGTTGAATTTGGTGAAAGTGCTACTGAGGCGTCAACCTGTAGTAGTATTTTTGAATTCGTTATTACGAAAAACTGAATCGGATTCAAAACTTTTTAAAGGTTGTTCAAAACTATACAAAACCCATAGATCATCCTGGCATAGGAATTTTTCGAATTCAAAACAAGTGCTTCTATAGTAGCATTTTTGAATTTGAATTTTTGAAGTTGTCCTTCGGATTCAAAACTTTCTGAAGGTTGTTCAAAACGATACATAACCTAGACTACGAAATGGCATCGTTTCCGTTGAATTTGGTGAAAGTGCTACTGAGGCGTCAACCTGTAGTAGCATTTTTGAATTCGTTATTACGAAAAACTGAATCGGATTCAAAACTTTTTAAAGGTTGTTCAAAACTATACAAAACCCATAGATCATCCTGGCATAGGAATTTTTCGAATTCAAAACAAGTGCTGCTATAGTAGCATTTTTGAATTTGAATTTTTGAAGTTGTCCTTCGGATTCAAAACTTTCTGAAGGTTGTTCAAAACGATACATAACCTAGACTACGAAATGGCATCGTTTCCGTTGAATTTGGTGAAAGTGCTATTGAGGCGTCAACCTGTAGTAGCATTTTTGAATTCGTTATTACGAAAAACTGAATCGGATTCAAAACTTTTTAAAGGTTGTTCAAAACTATACAAAACCCATAGATCATCCTGGCATAGTAATTTTTTGAATTCAAAACAAGTGCTGCTATAGTAGCATTTTTGAATTTGAATTTTTGAAGTTGTCCTTCGGATTCAAAACTTTCTGAAGGTTGTTCAAAACGATACATAACCTCGACTACGAAATGGCATCGTTTCCGTTCAATTTGGTGAAAGTGCTACTGAGGCGTCAACCTGTAGTAGCATTTTTGAATTCGTTATTACGAAAAACTGATTCGGATTCAAAACTTTTTAAAGGTTGTTCAAAGCTATACAAAACCCATAGATCATCCTGGCATAGGAATTTTTCGAATTCAAAACAAGTGCTGCTATAGTAGCATTTTTGAATTTGAATTTTTGAAGTTGTCCTTCGGATTCAAAACTTTCTGAAGGTTGTTCAAAACGATACATAACCTAGACTACGAAATGGCATCGTTTCCGTTCAATTTGGTGAAAGTGCTACTGAGGCGTCAACCTGTAGTAGCATTTTTGAATTCGTTATTACGAAAAACTGAATCGGATTCAAAACTTTTTAAAGGTTGTTCAAAACTATACAAAACCCATAGATCATCCTGGCATAGGAATTTTTCGAATTCAAAACAAGTGCTTCTATAGTAGCATTTTTAATTTGAATTTTTGAAGTTGTCCTTCGGATTCAAAACTTTCTGAAGGTTGTTCAAAACGATACATAACCTAGACTACGAAATGGCATCGTTTCCGTTGAATTTGGTGAAAGTGCTCCTGAGGCGTCAACCTGTAGTAGCATTTTTAAATTCGTTATTACGAAAAACTGAATCGGATTCAAAACTTTTTAAAGGTTGTTCAAAACTATACAAAACCCATAGATCATCCTGGCATAGGAATTTTTCGAATTCAAAACAAGTGCTGCTATAGTAGCATTTTTGAATTTGAATTTTTGAAGTTCTCCTTCGGATTCGAAACTTTCTGAAGGTTGTTCAAAACGATACATAACCTAGACTACGAAATGGCATCGTTTCCGTTGAATTTGGTGAAAGTGCTACTGAGGCGTCAACCTGTAGTAGCATTTTTGAATTCGTTATTACGAAAAACTGAATCGGATTCAAAACTTTTTAAAGGTTGTTCAAAACTATACTAAACCCATAGATCATCCTGGCATAGGAATTTTTCGAATTCAAAACAAGTGCATCTATAGTAGCTTTTTTGAATTTGAATTTTTGAAGTTGTCCTTCGGATTCAAAACTTTCTGAAGGTTGTTCAAAACGATACATAACCTAGACTACGAAATGGCATCGTTTCCGTTGAATTTGGTAAAAGTGCTACTGAGGCGTCAACCTGTAGTAGCATTTTTGAATTCGTTATTACGAAAAACTGAATCGGATTCAAAACTTTTTAAAGGTTGTTCAAAACTATACAAAACCCATAGATCATCCTGGCATAGGAATTTTTCGAATTCAAAACAAGTGCTGCTATAGTAGCATTTTTGAATTTGAATTTTTGAAGTTGTCCTTCGGATTCAAAACTTTCTGAAGGTTCTTCAAAACGATGCATAACCTGGATTACGAAATGGCATCGTTTCGGTTGAATTTGTTGAAAGTGCTACTGAGGCGTCAACCTGTAGTAGCATTTTTGAATTCGTTATTACGAAAAACTGAATCGGATTCAAAACTTTTTAAAGGTTGTTCAAAACTATACAAAACCCATAGATCATCCTGGCATAGGAATTTTTCGAATTCAAAACAAGTGCTGCTATAGTAGCATTTTTGAATTTGAATTTTTGAAGTTGTCCTTCGGATTCAAAACTTTCTGAAGGTTGTTCAAAACGATACATAACCTAGACTACGAAATGGCATCGTTTCCGTTGAATTTGGTGAAAGTGCTACTGAGGCGTCAACCTGTAGTAGCATTTTTGAATTCGTTATTACGAAAAACTGAATCGGATTCAAAACTTTTTAAAGGTTGTTCAAAACTATACAAAACCCATAGATCATCCTGGCATAGGAATTTTTCGAATTCAAAACAAGTGCTTCTATAGTAGCATTTTTGAATTTGAATTTTTGAAGTTGTCCTTCGGATTCAAAACTTTCTGAAGGTTGTTCAAAACGATACATAACCGAGACTACGAAATGGCATCGTTTCCGTTGAATTTGGTGAATGTGCTACTTTTCAACCTGTAGTAGCATTTTTGAATTCGTTATTACGAAAAACTGAATCGGATTCAAAACTTTTTAAAGGTTGTTCAAAACTATACAAAACCCATAGATCATCCTGGCATAGGAATTTTTCGAATTCAAAACAAGTGCTGCTATAGTAGCATTTTTGAATTTGAATTTTTGAAGTTGTCCTTCGGATTCAAAACTTTCTGAAAGTTGTTCAAAACGATACATAACCTAGACTACGAAATGGCATCGTTTCCGTTGAATTTGGTGAAAGTGCTACTGAGGCGTCAACCTGTAGTAGCATTTTTGAATTCGTTATTACGAAAAACTGAATCGGATTCAAAACTTTTTAAAGGTTGTTCAAAACTATACAAAACCCATAGATCATCCTGGCATAGGAATTTTTCGAATTCAAAACAAGTGCTGCTATAGTAGCATTTTTGAATTTGAATTTTTGAAGTTGTCCTTCGGATTCAAAACTTTCTGAAGGTTGTTCAAAACGATACATAACCTAGACTACAAAATGGCATCGTTTCCGTTGATTTTGGTGAAAGTGCTGCTGAGGCGTCAACCTGTAGTAGCAATTTTGAATTCGTTATTACGAAAAACTGAATCGGATTCAAAACTTTTTAAAGGTTGTTCAAATTATACAAGACCCTTAGATCATCCTGGCATAGGAATTTTTCGAATTCAAAACAAGTGCTGCTATAGTAGCATTTTTGAATTTGAATTTTTGAAGTTGTCCTTCGGATTCAAAACTTTCTGAAGGTTGTTCAAAACGATACATAACCTAGACTACGAAATGGCATCGTTTCCGTTGAATTTGGTGAAATTGCTACTGAGGCGTCAACCTGATGTAGCATTTTTGAATTCGTTATTACGAAAAACTGAATCGGATTCAAAACTTTTTAAAGGTTGTTCAAAATTATACAAAACCCATAGATCATCCTGGCATAGGAATTTTTCGAATTCAAAACAAGTGCTGCTATAGTAGCATTTTTGAATTTGAATTTTTGAAGTTGTCTTCCGGATTCAAAACTTTCTGAAGGTTGTTCAAAACGATACATAACCTACACTACGAAATGGCATCGTTTCCGTTGAATTTGGTGAAAGTGCTACTGAGGCGTCAACCTGTAGTAGCATTTTTGAAATCGTTATTACGAAAAACTGAATCGGATTCAAAACTTTTTAAAGGTTGTTCAAAACTATACAAAACCCATAGATCATCCTGGCATAGGAATTTTTCGAATGCAAAACAAGTGCTGCTATAGTAGCATTTTTGAATTTGAATTTTTGAAGTTGTCCTTCGGATTCAAAACTTTCTGAAGGTTGTTCAAAACGATACATAACCTAGACTACGAAATGGCATCGTTTCCGTTCAATTTGGTGAAAGTGCTACTGAGGCGTAAACCTGTAGTAGCATTTTTGAATTCGTTATTACGAAAAACTGAATCGGATTCAAAACTTTTTAAAGGTTGTTCAAAACTATACAAAACCCATAGATCATCCTGGCATAGGAATTTTTCGAATTCAAAACAAGTGCTGCTATAGTAGCATTTTTGAATTTGAATTTTTGAAGTTGTCCTTCGGATTCAAAACTTTCTGAAGGTTGTTCAAAACGATACATAACCTAGACTACGAAATGGCATAGTTTCCGTTGAATTTGGTGAAAGTGCTACTGAGGCGTCAACCTGTAGTAGCATTTTTGAATTCGTTATTACGAAAAACTGAATCGGATTCAAAACTTTTTAAAGGTTGTTCAAAACTATACAAAACCCATAGATCATCCTGGCATAGGAATTTTTCGAATTCAAAACAAGTGCTGCTATAGTAGCATTTTTGAATTTGAATTTTTGAAGTTGTCCTTCGGATTTAAAACTTTCTGAAGGTTGTTCAAAACGATACATAACCTAGACTACGAAATGGCATCGTTTCCGTTGAATTTGTTGAAAGTGCTACTGAGGCGTCAACCTGTAGTAGCATTTTTGAATTCGTTATTAAGAAAAACTGAATCGGATTCAAAACTTTTTAAAGGTTGTTCAAAACTATACAAAACCCATAGATCATCCTGGCATAGAAATTTTTCGAATTCAAAACAAGTGCTTCTATAGTAGCATTTTTTAATTTGAATTTTTGAAGTTGTAATTCGGATTCAAAACTTTCTGAAGGTTGTTCAAAACGATACATAACCTAGACTACGAAATGGCATCGTTTCCGTTGAATTTGGTGAAAGTGCTACTGAGGCGTCAACCTGTAGTAGCATTTTTGAATTCGTTATTACGAAAAACTGAATCGGATTCAAAACTTTTTAAAGGTTGTTCAAACTATACAAAACCCTTAGATCATCCTGGCATAGGAATTTTTCGAATTCAAAACAAGTGCTGCTATAGTAGCATTTTTGAATTTGAATTTTTGAAATTGTCCTTCGGATTCAAAACTTTCTGAAGGTTGTTCAAAACGATACATAACCTAGACTACGAAATGGCATCGTTTCCGATGAATTTGCTAAAAGTGCTACTGAGGCGTCAACCTGTAGTAGCATTTTTGAATTCGTTATTACGAAAAACTGAATCGGATTCAAAACTTTTTAAAGGTTGTTCGAAACTATACAAAACCCATAGATCATCCTGGCATAGGAATTTTTCGAATTCAAAACAAGTGCTGCTATAGTAGCATTTTTGAATTTGAATTTTTGAAGTTGTCCTTCGGATTCAAAACTTTCTGAAGGTTGTTCAAAACGATACATAACCTAGACTACGAAATGGCATCGTTTCCGTTGAATTTGGTGAAAGTGCTACTGAGGCGTCAACCTGTAGTAGCATTTTTGAATTCGTTATTACGAAAAACTGAATCGGATTCAAAACTTTTTAAAGGTTGTTCAAAACTATACAAAACCCATAGATCATCCTGGCATAGGAATTTTTCGAATTCAAAACAAGTGCTTCTATAGTAGCATTTTTGAATTTGAATTTTTGAAGTTGTCCTTCGGATTCAAAACTTTCTGAAGGTTGTTCAAAACGATACATAACCTAGACTACGAAATGGCATAGTTTCCGTTGAATTTGGTGAAAGTGCTACTGAGGCGTCAACCTGTAGTAGCATTTTTGAATTCGTTATTACGAAAAACTGAATCGGATTCAAAACTTTTTAAAGGTTGTTCAAAACTATACAAAACCCATAGATCATCCTGGCATAGGAATTTTTCGAATTCAAAACAAGTGCTGCTATAGTAGCATTTTTGAATTTGAATTTTTGAAGTTGTCCTTCGGATTCAAATCTTTCTGAAGGTTGTTCAAAACGATACATAACCTAGACTACGAAATGGCATCGTTTCCGTTGAATTTGGTGAAAGTGCTACTGAGGCGTCAACCTGTAGTAGCATTTTTGAATTCGTTATTACGAAAAACTGAATCGGATTCAAAACTTTTTAAAGGTTGTTCAAAACTATACAAAACCCATAGATCATCCTGGCATAGGAATTTTTCGAATTCGAAACAAGTGCTGCTATAGTAGCATTTTTGAATTTGAATTTTTGAAGTTGTCCTTCGGATTCAAAACTTTCTGAAGGTTGTTCAAAACGATACATAACCTAGACTACGAAATGGCATCGTTTCCGTTGATTTTGGTGAAAGTGCTGCTGAGGCGTCAACCTGTAGTAGCAATTTTGAATTCGTTATTACGAAAAACTGAATCGGATTCAAAACTTTTTAAAGGTTGTTCAAATTATACAAAACCCTTAGATCATCCTGGCATAGGAATTTTTCGAATTCAAAACAAGTGCTGCTATAGTAGCATTTTTGAATTTGAATTTTTGAAGTTGTCCTTCGGATTCAAAACTTTCTGAAGGTTGTTCAAAACGATACATAACCTAGACTAAGAAATGGCATCGTTTCCGTTGAATTTGCTGAAATTGCTACTGAGGCGTCAACCTGTAGTAGAATTTTTGAATTCGTTATTAAGAAAAACTGAATCGGATTCAAAACTTTTTAAAGGTTGTTCAAAACTATACAAAACCCATAGATCATCCTGGCATAGGAATTTTTCGAATTCAAAACAAGTGCTGCTATAGTAGCATTTTTGAATTTGAATTTTTGAAGTTGTCTTCCGGATTCAAAACTTTCTGAAGGTTGTTCAAAACGATACATAACCTACACTACGAAATGGCATCGTTTCCGTTGAATTTGGTGAAAGTGCTACTGAGGCGTCAACCTGTAGTAGCATTTTTGAATTCGTTATTACGAAAAACTGAATCGGATTCAAAACTTTTTAAAGGTTGTTCAAAACTATACAAAACCCATAGATCATCCTGGCATAGGAATTTTTCGAATTCAAAACAAGTGCTGCTATAGTAGCATTTTTGAATTTGAATTTTTGAAGTTGTCCTTCGGATTTAAAACTTTCTGAAGGTTGTTCAAAACGATACATAACCTAGACTACGAAATGGCATCGTTTCCGTTGAATTTGGTAAAAGTGCTGCTGAGGCGTCAACCTGTAGTAGCATTTTTGAATTCGTTATTACGAAAAACTGAATCGGATTCAAAACTTTTTAAAGGTTGTTCAAACTATACAAAATCCTTAGATCATCCTGGCATAGGAATTTTTCGAATTCAAAACAAGTGCTGCTATAGTAGCATTTTTGAATTTGAATTTTTGAAGTTGTCCTTCGGATTCAAAACTTTCTGAAGGTTGTTCAAAACGATGCATAACCTAGACTACGAAATGGCATCGTTTCCGTTGAATTTGCTGAAAGTGCTACTGAGGCGTCAACCTGTAGTAGCATTTTTGAATTCGTTATTACGAAAAACTGAATCGGATTCAAAACTTTTTAAAGGTTGTTCGAAACTATACAAAACCCATAGATCATCCTGGCATAGGAATTTTTCGAATTCAAAACAAGTGCTGCTATAGTAGCATTTTTGAATTTGAATTTTTGAAGTTGTCCTTCGGATTCAAAACTTTCTGAAGGTTGTTCAAAACGATACATAACCTAGACTACGAAATGGCATCGTTTCCGTTGAATTTGGTGAAAGTGCTACTGAGGCGTCAACCTGTAGTAGCATTTTTGAATTCGTTATTACGAAAAACTGAATCGGATTCAAAACTTTTTAAAGGTTGTTCAAAACTATACAAAACCCATAGATCATCCTGGCATAGGAATTTTTCGAATTCAAAACAAGTGCTGCTATAGTAGCATTTTTGAATTTGAATTTTTGAAGTTGTCCTTCGGATTCAAAACTTTCTGAAGGTTGTTCAAAACGATACATAACCTAGACTACGAAATGGCATCGTTTCCGTTGAATTTGGTGAAAGTGCTACTGAGGCGTCAACCTGTAGTAGCATTTTTGAATTCGTTATTACGAAAAACTGAATCGGATTCAAAACTTTTTAAAGGTTGTTCAAAACTATACAAAACCCATAGATCATGCTGGCATAGGAATTTTTCGAATTCAAAACAAGTGCTGCTATAGTAGCATTTTTGAATTTGAATTTTTGAAGTTGTCCTTCGGATTCAAATCTTTCTGAAGGTTGTTCAAAACGATACATAACCTAGACTACGAAATGGCATCGTTTCCGTTGAATTTGGTAAAAGTGCTACTGAGACGTCAACCTGTAGTAGCGTTTTTGAATTCGTTATTACGAAAAACTGAATCGGATTCAAAACTTTTTAAAGGTTGTTCAAAACTATACAAAACCCATAGATCATCCTGGCATAGGAATTTTTCGAATTCAAAACAAGTGCTGCTATAGTAGCATTTTTGAATTTGAATTTTTGAAGTTGTCCTTCGGATTCAAAACTTTCTGAAGGTTGTTCAAAACGATACATAACCTAGACTACGAAATGGCATCGTTTCCGTTGATTTTGGTGAAAGTGCTGCTGAGGCGTCAACCTGTAGTAGCAATTTTGAATTCGTTATTACGAAAAACTGAATCGGATTCAAAACTTTTTAAAGGTTGTTCAAACTATACAAAATCCTTAGATCATCCTGGCATAGGAATTTTTCGAATTCAAAACAAGTGCTGCTATAGTAGCATTTTTGAATTTGAATTTTTGAAGTTGTCCTTCGGATTCAAAACTTTCTGAAGGTTGTTCAAAACGATGCATAACCTAGACTACGAAATGGCATCGTTTCCGTTGAATTTGCTGAAAGTGCTACTGAGGCGTCAACCTGTAGTAGCATTTTTGAATTCGTTATTACGAAAAACTGAATCGGATTCAAAACTTTTTAAAGGTTGTTCGAAACTATACAAAACCCATAGATCATCCTGGCATAGGAATTTTTCGAATTCAAAACAAGTGCTGCTATAGTAGCATTTTTGAATTTGAATTTTTGAAGTTGTCCTTCGGATTCAAAACTTTCTGAAGGTTGTTCAAAACGATACATAACCTAGACTAAGAAATGGCATCGTTTCCGTTGAATTTGGTGAAAGTGCTCCTGAGGCGTCAACCTGTAGTATCATTTTTGAATTCGTTATTACGAAAAACTGAATCGGATTCAAAACTTTTTAAAGGTTGTTCAAAACTATACAAAACCCATAGATCATCCTGGCATAGGAATTTTTCGAATTCAAAACAAGTGCTGCTATAGTAGCATTTTTGAATTTGAATTTTTGAAGTTGTCTTCCGGATTCAAAACTTTCTGAAGGTTGTTCAAAACGATACATAACCTACACTACGAAATGGCATCGTTTCCGTTGAATTTGGTGAAAGTGCTACTGAGGCGTCAACCTGTAGTAGCATTTTTGAATTCGTTATTACGAAAAACTGAATCGGATTCAAAACTTTTTAAAGGTTGTTCAAAACTATACAAAACCCATAGATCATGCTGGCATAGGAATTTTTCGAATTCAAAACAAGTGCTGCTATAGTAGCATTTTTGAATTTGAATTTTTGAAGTTGTCCTTCGGATTCAAATCTTTCTGAAGGTTGTTCAAAACGATACATAACCTAGACTACGAAATGGCATCGTTTCCGTTGAATTTGGTAAAAGTGCTACTGAGACGTCAACCTGTAGTAGCGTTTTTGAATTCGTTATTACGAAAAACTGAATCGGATTCAAAACTTTTTAAAGGTTGTTCAAAACTATACAAAACCCATAGATCATCCTGGCATAGGAATTTTTCGAATTCAAAACAAGTGCTGCTATAGTACCATTTTTGAATTTGAATTTTTGAAGTTGTCCTTCGGATTCAAAACTTTCTGAAGGTTGTTCAAAACGATACATAACCTAGACTACGAAATGGCATCGTTTCCGTTGATTTTGGTGAAAGTGCTGCTGAGGCGTCAACCTGTAGTAGCAATTTTGAATTCGTTATTACGAAAAACTGAATCGGATTCAAAACTTTTTAAAGGTTGTTCAAACTATACAAAATCCTTAGATCATCCTGGCATAGGAATTTTTCGAATTCAAAACAAGTGCTGCTATAGTAGCATTTTTGAATTTGAATTTTTGAAGTTGTCCTTCGGATTCAAAACTTTCTGAAGGTTGTTCAAAACGATGCATAACCTAGACTACGAAATGGCATCGTTTCCGTTGAATTTGCTGAAAGTGCTACTGAGGCGTCAACCTGTAGTAGCATTTTTGAATTCGTTATTACGAAAAACTGAATCGGATTCAAAACTTTTTAAAGGTTGTTCGAAACTATACAAAACCCATAGATCATCCTGGCATAGGAATTTTTCGAATTCAAAACAAGTGCTGCTATAGTAGCATTTTTGAATTTGAATTTTTGAAGTTGTCCTTCGGATTCAAAACTTTCTGAAGGTTGTTCAAAACGATACATAACCTAGACTAAGAAATGGCATCGTTTCCGTTGAATTTGGTGAAAGTGCTCCTGAGGCGTCAACCTGTAGTATCATTTTTGAATTCGTTATTACGAAAAACTGAATCGGATTCAAAACTTTTTAAAGGTTGTTCAAAACTATACAAAACCCATAGATCATCCTGGCATAGGAATTTTTCGAATTCAAAACAAGTGCTGCTATAGTAGCATTTTTGAATTTGAATTTTTGAAGTTGTCTTCCGGATTCAAAACTTTCTGAAGGTTGTTCAAAACGATACATAACCTACACTACGAAATGGCATCGTTTCCGTTGAATTTGGTGAAAGTGCTACTGAGGCGTCAACCTGTAGTAGCATTTTTGAATTCGTTATTACGAAAAACTGAATCGGATTCAAAACTTTTTAAAGGTTGTTCAAAACTATACAAAACCCATAGATCATCCTGGCATAGGAATTTTTCGAATTCAAAACAAGTGCTGCTATAGTAGCATTTTTGAATTTGAATTTTTGAAGTTGTCCTTCGGATTCAAAACTTTCTGAAGGTTGTTCAAAACGATACATAACCTAGACTACGAAATGGCATCGTTTCCGTTGAATTTGGTGAAAGTGCTACTGAGGCGTCAACCTGTAGTAGCATTTTTGAATTCGTTATTACGAAAAACTGAATCGGATTCAAAACTTTTTAAAGGTTGTTCAAAACTATACAAAACCCATAGATCATCCTGGCATAGGAATTTTTCGAATTCAAAACAAGTGCTTCTATAGTAGCATTTTTGAATTTGAATTTTTGAAGTTGTCCTTCGGATTCAAAACTTTCTGAAGGTTGTTCAAAACGATACATAACCTAGACTACGAAATGGCATCGTTTCCGTTGAATTTGGTGAAAGTGCTACTGAGGCGTCAACCTGTAGTAGCATTTTTGAATTCGTTATTACGAAAAACTGAATCGGATTCAAAACTTTTTAAAGGTTGTTCAAAACTATACAAAACCCATAGAACATCCTGGCATAGGAATTTTTCGAATTCAAAACAAGTGCTGCTATAGTAGCATTTTTGAATTTGAATTTTTGAAGTTGTCCTTCGGATTTAAAACTTTCTGAAGGTTGTTCAAAACGATACATAACCTAGACTACGAAATGGCATCGTTTCCGTTGAATTTGGTAAAAGTACTACTGAGGCGTCAACCTGTAGTAGCATTTTTGAATTCGTTATTAAGAAAAACTGAATCGGATTCAAAACTTTTTAAAGGTTGTTCAAAACTATACAAAACCCATAGATCATCCTGGCATATAAATTTTTCGAATTCAAAACAAGTGCTGCTATAGTAGCATTTTTAATTTGAATTTTTGAAGTTGTCCTTCGGATTCAAAACGTTCTGAAGGTTGTTCAAAACGATACATAACCTATACTACGAAATGGCATCGTTTCCGTTGAATTTGGTAAAAGTGCTGCTGAGGCGACAACCTGTAGTAGCATTTTTGAATTCGTTATTACGAAAAACTGAATCGGATTCAAAACTTTTTAAAGGTTGTTCAAACTATACAAAACCCTTAGATCATCCTGGCATAGGAATTTTTCGAATTCAAAACAAGTGCTGCTATAGTAGCATTTTTGAATTTGAATTTTTGAAGTTGTCCTTCGGATTCAAAACTTTCTGAAGGTTGTTCAAAACGATGCATAGCCTAGACTACGAAATGGCATCGTTTCCGATGAATTTGCTGAAAGTGCTACTGAGGCGTCAACCTGTAGTAGCATTTTTGAATTCGTTATTACGAAAAACTGAATCGGATTCAAAACTTTTTAAAGGTTGTTCGAAACTATACAAAACCCATAGATCATCCTGGCATAGGAATTTTTCGAATTCAAAACAAGTGCTGCTATAGTAGCATTTTTGAATTTGAATTTTTGAAGTTGTCCTTCGGATTCAAAACTTTCTGAAGGTTGTTCAAAACGATACATAACCTAGACTACGAAATGGCATCGTTTCCGTTGAATTTGTTGAAAGTGCTACTGAGGCGTCAACCTGTAGTAGCATTTTTGAATTCGTTATTACGAAAAACTGAATCGGATTCAAAACTTTTTAAAGGTTGTTCAAAACTATACAAAACCCATAGATCATCCTGGCATAGGAATTTTTCGAATTCAAAACAAGTGCTTCTATAGTAGCATTTTTGAATTTGAATTTTTGAAGTTGTCCTTCGGATTCAAAACTTTCTGAAGGTTGTTCAAAACGATACATAACCTAGACTACGAAATGGCATCGTTTCCGTTGAATTTGGTGAAAGTGCTACTGAGGCGTCAACCTGTAGTAGCATTTTTGAATTCGTTATTACGAAAAACTGAATCGGATTCAAAACTTTTTAAAGGTTGTTCAAAACTATACAAAACCCATAGATCATGCTGGCATAGGAATTTTTCGAATTCAAAACAAGTGCTGCTATAGTAGCATTTTTGAATTTGAATTTTTGAAGTTGTCCTTCGGATTCAAATCTTTCTGAAGGTTGTTCAAAACGATACATAACCTAGACTACGAAATGGCATCGTTTCCGTTGATTTTGGTGAAAGTGCTGCTGAGGCGTCAACCTGTAGTAGCAATTTTGAATTCGTTATTACGAAAAACTGAATCGGATTCAAAACTTTTTAAAGGTTGTTCAAATTATACAAAACCCTTAGATCATCCTGGCATAGGAATTTTTCGAATTCAAAACAAGTGCTGCTATAGTAGCATTTTTGAATTTGAATTTTTGAAGTTGTCCTTCGGATTCAAAACTTTCTGAAGGTTGTTCAAAACGATACATAACCTAGACTAAGAAATGGCATCGTTTCCGTTGAATTTGGTGAAATTGCTACTGAGGCGTCAACCTGTAGTAGCATTTTTGAATTCGTTATTACGAAAAACTGAATCGGATTCAAAACTTTTTAAAGGTTGTTCAAAACTATACAAAACCCATAGATCATCCAGGCATAGGAATTTTTCGAATTCAAAACAAGTGCTGCTATAGTAGCATTTTTGAATTTGAATTTTTGAAGTTGTCTTCCGGATTCAAAACTTTCTGAAGGTTGTTCAAAACGATACATAACCTAGACTACGAAATGGCATCGTTTCCGTTGAATTTGGTGAAAGTGCTACTGAGGCGTCAACCTGTAGTAGCATTTTTGAATTCGTTATTACGAAAAACTGAATCGGATTCAAAACTTTTTAAAGGTTGTTCGAAACTATACAAAACCCATAGATCATCCTGGCATAGGAATTTTTCGAATTCAAAACAAGTGCTGCTATAGTAGCATTTTTGAATTTGAATTTTTGAAGTTGTCCTTCGGATTCAAAACTTTCTGAAGGTTGTTCAAAACGATACATAACCTAGACTACGAAATGGCATCGTTTCCGTTGAATTTGGTGAAAGTGCTACTGAGGCGTCAACCTGTAGTAGCATTTTTGAATTCGTTATTACGAAAAACTGAATCGGATTCAAAACTTTTTAAAGGTTGTTCAAAACTATACAAAACCCATAGATCATCCTGGCATAGGAATTTTTCGAATTCAAAACAAGTGCTTCTATAGTAGCATTTTTGAATTTGAATTTTTGAAGTTGTCCTTCGGATTCAAAACTTTCTGAAGGTTGTTCAAAACGATACATAACCTAGACTACGAAATGGCATCGTTTCCGTTGAATTTGGTGAAAGTGTTATTTCGGCGTCAACCTGTAGTAGCATTTTTGAATTCGTTATTACGAAAAACTGAATCGGATTCAAAACTTTTTAAAGGTTGTTCAAAACTATACAAAAACCCATAGATCATGCTGGCATAGGAATTTTTCGAATTCAAAACAAGTGCTGCTATAGTAGCATTTTTGAATTTGAATTTTTGAAGTTGTCCTTCGGATTAAAATCTTTCTGAAGGTTGTTCAAAACGATACATAACCTAGACTACGAAATGGCATCGTTTCCGTTGAATTTGGTGAAAGTGCTACTGAGGCGTCAACCTGTAGTAGCATTTTTGAATTCGTTATTACGAAAAACTGATTCGGATTCAAAGCTTTTTAAAGGTTGTTCAAAACTATACAAAACCCATAGATCATCCTGGCATAGGAATTTTTCGAATTCAAAACAAGTGCTGCTATAGTAGCATTTTTGAATTTGAATTTTTGAAGTTGTCCTTCGGATTCAAAACTTTCTGAAGGTTGTTCAAAACGATACATAACCTAGACTACGAAATGGCATCGTTTCCGTTGATTTTGGTGAAAGTGCTGCTGAGGCGTCAACCTGTAGTAGCAATTTTGAATTCGTTATTACGAAAAACTGAATCGGATTCAAAACTTTTTAAAGGTTGTTCAAATTATACAAAACCCTTAGATCATCCTGGCATAGGAATTTTTCGAATTCAAAACAAGTGCTGCTATAGTAGCATTTTTGAATTTGAATTTTTGAAGTTGTCCTTCGGATTCAAAACTTTCTGAAGGTTGTTCAAAACGATACATAACCTAGACTACGAAATGGCATCGTTTCCGTTGAATTTGGTGAAATTGCTACTGAGGCGTCAACCTGTAGTAGCATTTTTGAATTCGTTATTACGAAAAACTGAATCGGATTCAAAACTTTTTAAAGGTTGTTCAAAACTATACAAAACCCATAGATCATCCTGGCATAGGAATTTTTCGAATTCAAAACAAGTGCTGCTATATTAGCATTTTTAATTTGAATATTTGAAGTTGTCTTCCGGATTCAAAACGTTCTGAAGGTTGTTCAAAACGATGCATAACCTAGACTACGAAATGGCATCGTTTCCGATGAATTTGCTGAAAGTGCTACTGAGGCGTCAACCTGTAGTAGCATTTTTGAATTCGTTATTACGAAAAACTGAATCGGATTCAAAACTTTTTAAAGGTTGTTCGAAACTATACAAAACCAATAGATCATCCTGGCATAGGAAATTTTCGAATTCAAAACAAGTGCTGCTATAGTAGCATTTTTGAATTTAATTTTTGAAGTTGTCCTTCGGATTCAAAACTTTCTGATGGTTGTTCAAAACGATACATAACCTACACTACGAAATGGCATAGTTTCCGTTGAATTTGGTGAAGGTGCTGCTGAGGCGTCAACCTGTAGTAGCATTTTTGAATTCGTTATTACGAAAAACTGAATCGGATTCAAAACTGTTTAAAGGTTGTTCTAAACTATACGAAACCCATAGATCATCCTGGCATAGGAATTTTTCGAATTCAAAACAAGTGCTGCTATAGTAGCATTTTTGAATTTGAATTTTTGAAGTTGTCCTTCGGATTCAAAACTTTCTGAAGGTTGTTCAAAACGATACATAACCTAGACTACGAAATGGCATCGTTTCCGTTGAATTTGGTGAAAGTGCTACTGAGGCGTCAACCTGTAGTAGCATTTTTGAAATCGTTATTACGAAAAACTGAATCGGATTCAAAACTTTTTAAAGGTTGTTCAAAACTATACAAAACCCATAGATCATCCTGGCATAGGAATTTTTCGAATTCAAAACAAGTGCTGCTATAGTTGCATTTTTGAATTTGAATTTTTGAAGTTGTCCTTCGGATTCAAAACTTTCTGAAGGTTGTTCAAAACGATACATAACCTAGACTACGAAATTACATCGTTTCCGTTGATTTTGGTGAAAGTGCTGCTGAGGCGTCAACCTGTAGTAGCATTTTTGAATTCGTTATTACGAAAAACTGAATCGGATTCAAAACTTTTTAAAGGTTGTTCAAAACTATACAAAACCCATAGATCATCCTGGCATAGGAATTTTTCGAATTCAAAACAAGTGCTGCTATAGTAGCATTTTTGAATTTGAATTTTTGAAGTTGTCCTTCGGATTCAAAACTTTCTGATGGTTGTTCAAAACGATACATAACCTAGACTACGAAATGGCATCGTTTCCGTTGAATTTGGTGAAAGTGCTACTGAGGCGTCAACCTGTAGTAGCATTTTTGAAATCGTTATTACGAAAAACTGAATCGGATTCAAAACTTTTTAAAGGTTGTTCAAAACTATACAAAACCCATAGATCATCCTGGCATAGGAATTTTTCGAACTCAAAACAAGTGCTGCTATAGTAGCATTTTTGAATTTGAATTTTTGAAGTTGTCCTTCGGATTCAAAACTTTCTGAAGGTTGTTCAAAACGATACATAACCTAGACTACGAAATGGCATCGTTTCCGTTCAATTTGGTGAAAGTGCTACTGAGGCGTCAACCTGTAGTAGCATTTGAATTCGTTATTACGAAAAACTGAATCGGATTCAAAACTTTTTAAAGGTTGTTCAAAACTATACAAAACCCATAGATCATCCTGGCATAGGAATTTTTCGAATTCAAAACAAGTGCTGCTATAGTAGCATTTTTGAATTTGAATTTTTGAAGTTGTCCTTCGGATTCAAAACTTTCTGAAGGTTCTTCAAAACGATACATAACCTAGACTACGAAATGGCATCGTTTCCGTTGATTTTGGTGAAAGTGCTGCTGAGGCGTCAACCTGTAGTAGCATTTTTGAATTCGTTATTACGAAAAACTGAATCGGATTCAAAACTTTTTAAAGGTTGTTCAAAACTATACAAAACCCATAGATCATCCTGGCATATAAATTTTTCGAATTCAAAACAAGTTCTGCTATAGTAGCATTTTTGAATTTGAATTTTTGAAGTTGTCTTCCGGATTCAAAACTTTCTGAAGGTTGTTCAAAACGATACATAACCTAGACTACGAAATGGCATCGTTTCCGTTGAATTTGGTGAAAGTGCTACTGAGGCGTCAACCTGTAGTAGCATTTTTGAATTCGTTATTACGAAAAACTGAATCGGATTCAAAACTTTTTAAAGGTTGTTCAAAACTATACAAAACCCATAGATCATCCTGGCATAGGAATTTTTCGAATTCAAAACAAGTGCTGCTTTAGTAGCATTTTTGATTTTGAATTTTTGAAGTTGTCCTTCGGATTCAAAACTTTCTGAAGGTTGTTCAAAACGATACATAACCTAGACTACGAAATGGCATCGTTTCCGTTGAATTTGGTGAAAGTGCTACTGAGGCGTCAACCTGTAGTAGCATTTTTGAATTCGTTATTACGAAAAACTGAATCGGATTCAAAACTTTTTAAAGGTTGTTCAAAACTATACAAAACCCATAGATCATCCTGGCATAGGAATTTTTCGAATTCAAAACAAGTGCTGCTATAGTAGCATTTTTGAATTTGAATTTTTGAAGTTGTCCTTTGGATTCAAAACTTTCTGAAGGTTGTTCAAAACTATACATAACCTAGACTACGAAATGGCATAGTTTCCGTTGAATTTGGTGAAAGTGCTACTGAGGCGTCAACCTGTAGTAGCATTTTTGAATTCGTTATTACGAAAAACTGAATCGGATTCAAAACTTTTTAAAGGTTGTTCAAAACTATACAAAACCCATAGATAATCCTGGCATAGGAATTTTTCGAATTCAAAACAAGTGCTGCTATAGTAGCATTTTTGAATTTGAATTTTTGAAGTTGTCCTTTGGATTCAAAACTTTCTGAAGGTTGTTCAAAACGATGCATAACCTAGACTACGAAATGGCGTCGTTTCCGATGAATTTGCTGAAAGTGCTACTGAGGCGTCAACCTGTAGTAGCATTTTTGAATTCGTTATTACGAAAAACTGAATCGGATTCAAAACTTTTTAAAGGTTGTTCGAAACTATACAAAACCCATAGATCATCCTGGCAAAGGAATTTTTCGAATTCAAAACAAGTGCTGCTATAGTAGCATTTTTGAATTTGAATTTTTGAAGTTGTCCTTCGGATTCAAAACTTTCTGATGGTTGTTCAAAACGATACATAACCTACACTACGAAATGGCATAGTTTCCGTTGAATTTGGTGAAGGTGCTGCTGAGGCGTCAACCTGTAGTAGCATTTTTGAATTCGTTATTACGAAAAACTGAATCGGATTGAAAACTGTTTAAAGGTTGTTCAAAATTATATACGAAACCCATAGATCATCCTGGCATAGGAATTTTTCGAATTCAAAACAAGTGCTGCTATAGTAGCATTTTTGAATTTAAATTTTTGAAGTTGTCCTTCGGATTCAAAACTTTCTGAAGGTTGTTCAAAACGATACATAACCTAGACTACGAAATGGCATCGTTTCCGTTGAATTTGGTGAAAGTGCTACTGAGGCGTCAACCTGTAGTAGCATTTTTGAAATCGTTATTACGAAAAACTGAATCGGATTCAAAACTTTTTAAAGGTTGTTCAAAACTATACAAAACCCATAGATCATCCTGTCATAGGAATTTTTCGAATTCAAAACAAGTGCTGCTATAGTAGCATTTTTGAATTTGAATTTTTGAAGTTGTCCTTCGGATTCAAAACTTTCTGAAGGTTGTTCAAAACGATACATAACCTAGACTACGAAATGGCATCGTTTCCGTTGAATTTGGTGAAAGTGCTACTGAGGCGTCAACCTGTAGTAGCATTTTTGAATTCGTTATTACGAAAAACTGAATCGGATTCAAAACTTTTTAAAGGTTGTTCAAAACTATACAAAACCCATAGATCATCCTGGCATAGGAATTTTTCGAATTCAAAACAAGTGCTGCTATAGTAGCATTTTTGAATTTGAATTTTTGAAGTTGTCCTTCGGATTCAAAACTTTCTGAAGGTTGTTCAAAACGATACATAACCTAGACTACGAAATGGCATCGTTTCCGTTGAATTTGGTGAAAGTGCTACTGAGGCGTCAACCTGTAGTAGCATTTTTGAATTCGTTATTACGAAAAACTGAATCGGATTCAAAACTTTTTAAAGGTTGTTCAAAACTATACAAAACCCATAGATCATCCTGGCATAGGAATTTTTCGAATTCAAAACAAGTGCTGCTATAGTAGCATTTTTGAATTTGAATTTTTGAAGTTGTCCTTCGGATTTAAAACTTTCTGAAGGTTGTTCAAAACGATACATAACCTAGACTACGAAATGGCATCGTTTCCGTTGAATTTGGTAAAAGTGCTACTGAGGAGTCAACCTGTAGTAGCATTTTTGAATTCGTTATTAAGAAAAACTGAATCAGATTCAAAACTTTTTAAAGGTTGTTCAAAACTATACAAAACCCATAGATCATCCTGGCATAGAAATTTTTCGAATTCAAAACAAGTGCTGCTATAGTAGCATTTTTAATTTGAATATTTGAAGTTGTCCTTCGGATTCAAAACGTTCTGAAGGTTGTTCAAAACGATACATAACCTAGACTACGAAATGGCATCGTTTCCGTTGAATTTGGTAAAAGTGCTGCTGAGGCGTCAACCTGTAGTAGCATTTTTGAATTCGTTATTACGAAAAACTGAATCGGATTCAAAACTTTTTAAAGGTTGTTCAAACTATACAAAACCCTTAGATCATCCTGGCATAGGAATTTTTCGAATTCAAAACAAGTGCTGCTATAGTAGCATTTTTGAATTTGAATTTTTGAAGTTGTCCTTCGGATTCAAAACTTTCTGAAGGTTGTTCAAAACGATGCATAACCTAGACTACGAAATGGCATCGTTTCCGATGAATTTGCTGAAAGTGCTACTGAGGCGTCAACCTGTAGTAGCATTTTTGAATTCGTTATTACGAAAAACTGAATCGGATTCAAAACTTTTTAAAGGTTGTTCGAAACTATACAAAACCCATAGATCATCCTGGCATAGGAAAATTTCGAATTCAAAACAAGTGCTGCTATAGTAGCATTTTTGAATTTGAATTTTTGAAGTTGTCCTTCGGATTCAAAACTTTCTGATGGTTGTTCAAAACGATACATAACCTACACTACGAAATGGCATAGTTTCCGTTGAATTTGGTGAAGGTGCTGCTGAGGCGTCAACCTGTAGTAGCATTTTTGAATTCGTTATTACGAAAAACTGAATCGGATTCAAAACTGTTTAAAGGTTGTTCTAAACTATACGAAACCCATAGATCATCCTGGCATAGGAATTTTTCGAATTCAAAACAAGTGCTGCTATAGTAGCATTTTTGAATTTGAATTTTTGAAGTTGTCCTTCGGATTCAAAACTTTCTGAAGGTTGTTCAAAACGATACATAACCTAGACTACGAAATGGCATCGTTTCCGTTGAATTTGGTGAAAGTGCTACTGAGGCGTCAACCTGTAGTAGCATTTTTGAAATCGTTATTACGAAAAACTGAATCGGATTCAAAACTTTTTAAAGGTTGTTCAAAACTATACAAAACCCATAGATCATCCTGGCATAGGAATTTTTCGAATTCAAAACAAGTGCTGCTTTAGTTGCATTTTTGAATTTGAATTTTTGAAGTTGTCCTTCGGATTCAAAACTTTCTGAAGGTTGTTCAAAACGATACATAACCTAGACTACGAAATTACATCGTTTCCGTTGATTTTGGTGAAAGTGCTACTGAGGCGTCAACCTGTAGTAGCATTTTTGAATTCGTTATTACGAAAAACTGAATCGGATTCAAAACTTTTTAAAGGTTGTTCAAAACTATACAAAACCCATAGATCATCCTGGCATAGGAATTTTTCGAATTCAAAACAAGTGCTGCAATAGTAGCATTTTTGATTTTGAATTTTTGAAGTTGTCCTTCGGATTCAAAACTTTCTGAAGGTTGTTCAAAACGATACATAACCTAGACTACGAAATGGCATCGTTTCCGTTGAATTTGGTGAAAGTGCTACTGAGGCGTCAACCTGTAGTAGCATTTTTGAATTCGTTATTACGAAAAACTGAATCGGATTCAAAACTTTTTAAAGGTTGTTCAAAACTATACAAAACCCATAGATCATCCTGGCATAGGAATTTTTCGAATTCGAAACAAGTGCTGCTATAGTAGCATTTTTGAATTTGAATTTTTGAAGTTGTAATTCGGATTCAAAACTTTCTGAAGGTTGTTCAAAACTATACATAACCTAGACTACGAAATGGCATCGTTTCCGTTGAATTTGGTGAAAGTGCTACTGAGGCGTCAACCTGTAGTAGCATTTTTGAATTCGTTATTACGAAAAACTGAATCGGATTCAAAACTGTTTAAAGGTTGTTCAAAACTATACAAAACCCATAGATCATCCTGGCATAGGAATTTTTCGAATTCAAAACAAGTGCTGCTATAGTAGCATTTTTGAATTCGAATTTTTGAAGTTGTCCTTCGGATTCAAAACTTTCTGAAGGTTGTTCAAAACGATACATAACCTAGACTACGAAATGGCATCGTTTCCGTTGAATTTGGTGAAAGTGCTACTGAGGCGTCAACCTGTAGTAGCATTTTTGAATTCGTTATTACGAAAAACTGAATCGGATTCAAAACTTTTTAAAGGTTGTTCAAAACTATACAAAACCCATAGATCATCCTGGCATAGGAATTTTTCGAATTCAAAACAATTGCTGCTATAGTAGCATTTTTGAATTTGAATTTTTGAAGTTGTCCTAAGGATTTAAAACTTTCTGAAGGTTGTTCAAAACGATACATAACCTAGACTACGAAATGGCATCGTTTCCGTTGAATTTGGTAAAAGTGCTACTGAGGCGTCAACCTGTAGTAGCATTTTTGAATTCGTTATTAAGAAAAACTGAATCGGATTCAAAACTTTTTAAAGGTTGTTCAAAACTATACAAAACCCATAGATCATCCTGGCATAGAAATTTTTCGAATTCAAAACAAGTGCTGCTATAGTAGCATTTTTAATTTGAATTTTTGAAGTTGTCCTTCGGATTCAAAACGTTCTGAAGGTTGTTCAAAACGATACATAACCTAGACTACGAAATGGCATCGTTTCCGTTGAATTTGGTAAAAGTGCTGCTGAGGCGTCAACCTGTAGTAGCATTTTTGAATTCGTTATTACGAAAAACTGAATCGGATTCAAAACTTTTTAAAGGTTGTTCAAATTATACAAAACCCTTAGATCATCCTGGCATAGGAATTTTTCGAATTCAAAACAAGTGCTGCTATAGTAGCATTTTTGAATTTGAATTTTTGAAGTTGTCCTTCGGATTCAAAATTTTCTGAAGGTTGTTCAAAACGATGCATAACCTAGACTACGAAATGGCATCGTTTCCGATGAATTTGCTGAAAGTGCTACTGAGGCGTCAACCTGTAGTAGCATTTTTGAATTCGTTATTACGAAAAACTGAATCGGATTCAAAACTTTTTAAAGGTTGTTCAAAACTATACAAAACCCATAGATCATCCTGGCATAGGAATTTTTCGAATTCAAAACAAGTGCTGCTATAGTAGCATTTTTGAATTTGAATTTTTGAAGTTGTCTTCCGGATTCAAAACTTTCTGAAGGTTGTTCAAAACGATACATAACCTACACTACGAAATGGCATCGTTTCCGTTGAATTTGGTGAAAGTGCTACTGAGGCGTCAACCTGTAGTAGCATTTTTGAATTCGTTATTACGAAAAACTGAATCGGATTCAAAACTTTTTAAAGGTTGTTCAAAACTATACAAAACCCATAGATCATCCTGGCATAGGAATTTTTCGAATTCGAAACAAGTGCTGCTATAGTAGCATTTTTGAATTTGAATTTTTGAAGTTGTCCTTCGGATTCAAAACTTTCTGAAGGTTGTTCAAAACGATACATAACCTAGACTACGAAATGGCATCGTTCCGTTGAATTTGGTGAAAGTGCTACTGAGGCGTCAACCTGTAGTAGCATTTTTGAATTCGTTATTACGAAAAACTGAATCGGATTCAAAACTTTTTAAAGGTTGTTCAAAACTATACAAAACCCATAGATCATCCTGGCATAGGAATTTTTCGAATTCAAAACAAGTGCATCTATAGTAGCTTTTTTGAATTTGAATTTTTGAAGTTGTCCTTCGGATTCAAAACTTTCTGAAGGTTGTTCAAGACGATACATAACCTAGACTACGAAATGGCATCGTTTCCGTTGAATTTGGTGAAAGTGCTACTGAGGCGTCAACCTGTAGTAGCATTTTTGAATTCGTTATTACGAAAAACTGAATCGGATTCAAAACTTTTTAAAGGTTGTTCAAAACTATACAAAACCCATAGATCATCCTGGCATAGGAATTTTTCGAATTCAAAACAAGTGCTGCTATAGTAGCATTTTTGAATTTGAATTTTTGAAGTTGTCCTTCGGATTCAAAACTTTCTGAAGGTTCTTCAAAACGATGCATAACCTGGATTACGAAATGGCATCGTTTCCGTTGAATTTGTTGAAAGTGCTACTGAGGCGTCAACCTGTAGTAGCATTTTTGAATTCGTTATTACGAAAAACTGAATCGGATTCAAAACTTTTTAAAGGTTGTTCAAAACTATACAAAACCCATAGATCATCCTGGAATAGGAATTTTTCGTATTCAAAACAAGTGCTGCTATAGTAGCATTTTTGAATTTGAATTTTTGAAGTTGTCTTTCGGATTAAAAACTTTCTGAAGGTTTTTCAAAACGATGCATAACCTGGATTACGAAATGGCATCGTTTCCGTTGAATTTGTTGAAAGTGCTCCTGAGGCGTCAACCTGTAGTAGCATTTTTGAATTCGTTATTACGAAAAACTGAATCGGATTCAAAACTTTTTAAAGGTTGTTCAAAACTATACAAAACCCATAGATCATCCTGGCATAGGAATTTTTCGAATTCAAAACATGTGCTGCTATAGTAGCATTTTTGAATTTGAATTTTTGAAGTTGTCCTTCGGATTCAAAACTTTCTGAAGGTTGTTCAAAACTATACATAACCTAGACTACGAAATGGCATCGTTTCCCTTCAATTTGGTGAAAGTGCTACTAAGGCGTCAACCTGTAGTAGCATTTTTGAATTCGTTATTACGAAAAACTGAATCGGATTCAAAACTTTTTAAAGGTTGTTCAAAACTATACAAAACCCATAGATCATCCTGGCATAGGAATTTTTCGAATTCAAAACAAGTGCTGCTATAGTAGCATTTTTGAATTTGAATTTTTGAAGTTGTCCTTCGGATTCAAAACTTTCTGAATGTTGTTCAAAACGATACATAACCTAGACTACGAAATGGCATCGTTTCCGTTGAATTTGGTGAAAGTGCTACTGAGGCGTCAACCTGTAGTAGCTTTTTTGAATTCGTTATTACGAAAAACTGAATCGGATTCAAAACTTTTTAAAGGTTGTTCAAAACTATACAAAACCCATAGATCATCCTGGCATAGGAATTTTTCGAATTCAAAACAAGTGCTGCTATAGTAGCATTTTTGAATTTGAATTTTTGAAGTTGTCCTTCGGATTCAAAACTTTCTGAAGGTTGTTCAAAACGATACATAACCTAGACTACGAAATGGCATCGTTTCCGTTGAATTTGGTGAAAGTGCTACTGAGGCGTCCACCTGTAGTAGAATTTTTGAATTCGTTATTACGAAAAACTGAATCGGATTCAAAACTTTTTAAAGGTTGTTCAAAACTATACAAAACCCATAGATCATCCTGGCATAGGAATTTTTCGAATTCAAAACAAGTGCTGCTATAGTAGCATTTTTAATTTGAATTTTTGAAGTTGTCCTTCGGATTCAAAACGTTCTGAAGGTTGTTCAAAACGATACATAACCTAGACTACGAAATGGCATCGTTTCCGTTGAATTTGGTAAAAGTGCTGCTGAGGCGTCAACCTGTAGTAGCATTTTTGAATTCGTTATTACGAAAAACTGAATCGGATTCAAAACTTTTTAAAGGTTGTTCAAACTATACAAAACCCTTAGATCATCCTGGCATAGGAATTTTTCGAATTCAAAACAAGTGCTGCTATAGTAGCATTTTTGAATTTGAATTTTTGAAGTTGTCCTTCGGATTCAAAATTTTCTGAAGGTTGTTCAAAACGATGCATAACCTAGACTACGAAATGGCATCGTTTCCGATGAATTTGCTGAAAGTGCTACTGAGGCGTCAACCTGTAGTAGCATTTTTGAATTCGTTATTACGAAAAACTGAATCGGATTCAAAACTTTTTAAAGGTTGTTCAAAACTATACAAAACCCATAGATCATCCTGGCATAGGAATTTTTCGAATTCAAAACAAGTGCTGCTATAGTAGCATTTTTGAATTTGAATTTTTGAAGTTGTCTTCCGGATTCAAAACTTTCTGAAGGTTGTTCAAAACGATACATAACCTACACTACGAAATGGCATCAATTTCCGATGAATTTGGTGAAAGTGCTACTGAGGCGTCAACCTGTAGTAGCATTTTTGAATTCGTTATTACGAAAAACTGAATCGGATTCAAAACTTTTTAAAGGTTGTTCAAAACTATACAAAACCCATAGATCATCCTGGAATAGGAATTTTTCGAATTCAAAACAAGTGCTGCTATAGTAGCATTTTTGAATTTGAATTTTTGAAGTTGTCTTTCGGATTCAAAACTTTCTGAAGGTTTTTCAAAACGATGCATAACCTGGATTACGAAATGGCATCGTTTCCGTTGAATTTGTTGAAAGTGCTCCTGAGGCGTCAACCTGTAGTAGCATTTTTGAATTCGTTATTACGAAAAACTGAATCGGATTCAAAACTTTTTAAAGGTTGTTCAAAACTATACAAAACCCATAGATCATCCTGGCATAGGAATTTTTCGAATTCAAAACATGTGCTGCTATAGTAGCATTTTTGAATTTGAATTTTTGAAGTTGTCCTTCGGATTCAAAACTTTCTGAAGGTTGTTCAAAACTATACATAACCTAGACTACGAAATGGCATCGTTTCCCTTCAATTTGGTGAAAGTGCTACTAAGGCGTCAACCTGTAGTAGCATTTTTAAATTCGTTATTACGAAAAACTGAATCGGATTCAAAACTTTTTAAAGGTTGTTCAAAACTATACAAAACCCATAGATCATCCTGGCATAGGAATTTTTCGAATTCAAAACAAGTGCTGCTATAGTAGCATTTTTGAATTTGAATTTTTGAAGTTGTCCTTCGGATTCAAAACTTTCTGAATGTTGTTCAAAACGATACATAACCTAGACTACGAAATGGCATCGTTTCCGTTGAATTTGGTGAAAGTGCTACTGAGGCGTCAACCTGTAGTAGCTTTTTTGAATTCGTTATTACGAAAAACTGAATCGGATTCAAAACTTTTTAAAGGTTGTTCAAAACTATACAAAACCCATAGATCATCCTGGCATAGGAATTTTTCGAATTCAAACAAGTGCTGCTATAGTAGCATTTTTGAATTTGAATTTTTGAAGTTGTCCTTCGGATTCAAAACTTTCTGAAGGTTGTTCAAAACGATACATAACCTAGACTACGAAATGGCATCGTTTCCGTTGAATTTGGTGAAAGTGCTACTGAGGCGTCCACCTGTAGTAGAATTTTTGAATTCGTTATTACGAAAAACTGAATCGGATTCAAAACTTTTTAAAGGTTGTTCAAAACTATACAAAACCCATAGATCATCCTGGCATAGGAATTTTTCGAATTCAAAACAAGTGCTGCTATAGTAGCATTTTTAATTTGAATTTTTGAAGTTGTCCTTCGGATTCAAAACGTTCTGAAGGTTGTTCAAAACGATACATAACCTAGACTACGAAATGGCATCGTTTCCGTTGAATTTGGTAAAAGTGCTGCTGAGGCGTCAACCTGTAGTAGCATTTTTGAATTCGTTATTACGAAAAACTGAATCGGATTCAAAACTTTTTAAAGGTTGTTCAAACTATACAAAACCCTTAGATCATCCTGGCATAGGAATTTTTCGAATTCAAAACAAGTGCTGCTATAGTAGCATTTTTGAATTTGAATTTTTGAAGTTGTCCTTCGGATTCAAAATTTTCTGAAGGTTGTTCAAAACGATGCATATCCTAGACTACGAAATGGCATCGTTTCCGTTGAATTTGGTAAAAGTGCTGCTGAGGCGTCAACCTGTAGTAGCATTTTTGAATTCGTTATTACGAAAAACTGAATCGGATTCAAAACTTTTTAAAGGTTGTTCAAACTATACAAAACCCTTAGATCATCCTGGCATAGGAATTTTTCGAATTCAAAACAAGTGCTGCTATAGTAGCATTTTTGAATTTGAATTTTTGAAGTTGTCCTTCGGATTCAAAATTTTCTGAAGGTTGTTCAAAACGATGCATATCCTAGACTACGAAATGGCATCGTTTCCGATGAATTTGCTGAAAGTGCTACTGAGGCGTCAACCTGTAGTAGCATTTTTGAATTCGTTATTACGAAAAACTGAATCGGATTCAAAACTTTTTAAAGGTTGTTCAAAACTATACAAAACCCATAGATCATCCTGGCATAGGAATTTTTCGAATTCAAAACAAGTGCTGCTATAGTAGCATTTTTGAATTTGAATTTTTGAAGTTGTCTTCCGGATTCAAAACTTTCTGAAGGTTGTTCAAAACGATACATAACCTACACTACGAAATGGCATCAATTTCCGATGAATTTGGTGAAAGTGCTACTGAGGCGTCAACCTGTAGTAGCATTTTTGAATTCGTTATTACGAAAAACTGAATCGGATTCAAAACTTTTTAAAGGTTGTTCAAAACTATACAAAACCCATAGATCATCCTGGCATAGGAATTTTTCGAATTCGAAACAAGTGCTGCTATAGTAGCATTTTTGAATTTGAATTTTTGAAGTTGTCCTTCGGATTCAAAACTTTCTGAAGGTTGTTCAAAACGATACATAACCTAGACTACGAAATGGCATCGTTCCGTTGAATTTGGTGAAAGTGCTACTGAGGCGTCAACCTGTAGTAGCATTTTTGAATTCGTTATTACGAAAAACTGAATCGGATTCAAAACTTTTTAAAGGTTGTTCAAAACTATACAAAACCCATAGATCATCCTGGCATAGGAATTTTTCGAATTCAAAACAAGTGCATCTATAGTAGCTTTTTTGAATTTGAATTTTAGAAGTTGTCCTTCGGATTCAAAACTTTCTGAAGGTTGTTCAAGACGATACATAACCTAGACTACGAAATGGCATCGTTTCCGTTGAATTTGGTGAAAGTGCTACTGAGGCGTCAACCTGTAGTAGCATTTTTGAATTCGTTATTACGAGAAACTGAATCGGATTCAAAACTTTTTAAAGGTTGTTCAAAACTAAACAAAACCCATAGATCATCCTGGCATAGGAATTTTTCGAATTCAAAACAAGTGCTGCTATAGTAGCATTTTTGAATTTGAATTTTTGAAGTTGTCCTTCGGATTCAAAACTTTCTGAAGGTTGTTCAAAACGATACATAACCTAGACTACGAAATGGCATCGTTCCGTTGAATTTGGTGAAAGTGCTACTGAGGCGTCAACCTGTAGTAGCATTTTTGAATTCGTTATTACGAAAAACTGAATCGGATTCAAAACTTTTTAAAGGTTGTTCAAAACTATACAAAACCCATAGATCATCCTGGCATAGGAATTTTTCGAATTCAAAACAAGTGCATCTATAGTAGCTTTTTTGAATTTGAATTTTTGAAGTTGTCCTTCGGATTCAAAACTTTCTGAAGGTTGTTCAAGACGATACATAACCTAGACTACGAAATGGCATCGTTTCCGTTGAATTTGGTGAAAGTGCTACTGAGGCGTCAACCTGTAGTAGCATTTTTGAATTCGTTATTACGAAAAACTGAATCGGATTCAAAACTTTTTAAAGGTTGTTCAAAACTATACAAAACCCATAGATCATCCTGGCATAGGAATTTTTCGAATTCAAAACAAGTGCATCTATAGTAGCTTTTTTGAATTTGAATTTTTGAAGTTGTCCTTCGGATTCAAAACTTTCTGAAGGTTGTTCAAGACGATACATAACCTAGACTACGAAATGGCATCGTTTCCGTTGAATTTGGTGAAAGTGCTACTGAGGCGTCAACCTGTAGTAGCATTTTTGAATTCGTTATTACGAAAAACTGAATCGGATTCAAAACTTTTTAAATGTTGTTCAAAACTATACAAAACCCATAGATCATCCTGGCATAGGAATTTTTCGAATTCAAAACAAGTGCATCTATAGTAGTTTTTTTGAATTTGAATTTTTGAAGTTGTCCTTCGGATTCAAAACTTTCTGAAGGTTGTTCAAGACGATACATAACCTAGACTACGAAATGGCATCGTTTCCGTTGAATTTGGTGAAAGTGCTACTGAGGCGTCAACCTGTAGTAGCATTTTTGAATTCGTTATTACGAAAAACTGAATCGGATTCAAAACTTTTTAAAGGTTGTTCAAAACTATACAAAACCCATAGATCATCCTGGCATAGGAATTTTTCGAATTCAAAACAAGTGCACCTATAGTAGCTTTTTGAATTTGAATTTTTGAAGTTGTCCTTCGGATTCAAAACTTTCTGAAGGTTGTTCAAGACGATACATAACCTAGACTACGAAATGGCATCGTTTCCGTTCAATTTGGTGAAAGTGCTACTGAGGCGTCAACCTGTAGTAGCATTTTTGAATTCGTTATTACGAAAAACTGAATCGGATTCAAAACTTTTTGAAGGTTGTTCAAAACTATACAAAACCCATAGATCATCCTGGCATAGGAATTTTTCGAATTCAAAACAAGTGCTGCTATAGTAGCTTTTTTGAATTTGAATTTTTGAAGTTGTCCTTCGGATTCAAAACTTTCTGAAGGTTGTTCAAGACGATACATAACCTAGACTACGAAATGGCATAGTTTCCGTTGAATTTGGTGAAAGTGCTACTGAGGCGTCAACCTGTAGTAGCATTTTTGAATTCGTTATTACGAAAAACTGAATCGGATTCAAAACTTTTTAAAGGTTGTTCAAAACTATACAAAACCCATAGATCATCCTGGCATAGGAATTTTTCGAATTCAAAACAAGTGCTGCTATAGTAGCATTTTTGAATTTGAATTTTTGAAGTTGTCCTTCGGATTCAAAACTTTCTGAAGGTTCTTCAAAACGATGCATAACCTGGATTACGAAATGGCATCGTTTCCGTTGAATTTGTTGAAAGTGCTACTGAGGCGTCAACCTGTAGTAGCATTTTTGAATTCGTTATTACGAAAAACTGAATCGGATTCAAAACTTTTTAAAGGTTGTTCAAAACTATACAAAACCCATAGATCATCCTGGAATATGAATTTTTCGAATTCAAAACAAGTGCTGCTATAGTAGCATTTTTAAATTTGAATTTTTGAAGTTGTCTTCCGGATTCAAAACTTTCTGAAGGTTGTTCAAAACGATACATAACCTAGACTACGAAATGGCATCGTTTCCGTTGAATTTGGTGAAAGTGCTACTGAGGCGTCAACCTGTAGTAGCATTTTTGAATTCGTTATTACGAAAAACTGAATCGGATTCAAAACTTTTTAAAGGTTGTTCAAAACTATACAAAACCCATAGATCATCCTGGCATAGGAATTTTTCGAATTCAAAACAAGTGCTTCTATAGTAGCATTTTTTAATTTGAATTTTTGAAGTTGTCCTTCGGATTCAAAACTTTCTGAAGGTTGTTCAAAACGATACATAACCTAGACTACGAAATGGCATCGTTTCCGTTGAATTTGGTGAAAGTGCTACTGAGGCGTCAACCTGTAGTAGCATTTTTGAATTCGTTATTACGAAAAACTGAATCGGATTCAAAACTTTTTAAAGGTTGTTCAAAACTATACAAAACCCATAGATCATCCTGGCATAGGAATTTTTCGAATTCAAAACAAGTGCTGCTATAGTAGCATTTTTGAATTTGAATTTTTGAAGTTGTAATTCGGATTCAAAACTTTCTGAAGGTTGTTCAAAACTATACATAACCTAGACTACGAAATGGCATCGTTTCCGTTGAATTTGGTGAAAGTGCTACTGAGGCGTCAACCTGTAGTAGCATTTTTGAATTCGTTATTACGAAAAACTGATTCGGATTCAAAACTTTTTAAAGGTTGTTCAAAGCTATACAAAACCCATAGATCATCCTGGCATAGGAATTTTTCGAATTCAAAACAAGTGCTGCTATAGTAGCATTTTTGAATTTGAATTTTTGAAGTTGTCCTTCGGATTCAAAACTTTCTGAAGGTTGTTCAAAACGATACATAACCTAGACTACGAAATGGCATCGTTTCCGTTGAATTTGGTGAAAGTGCTACTGAGGCGTCAACCTGTAGTAGCATTTTTGAATTCGTTATTACGAAAAACTGAATCGGATTCAAAACTTTTTAAAGGTTGTTCAAAACTATACAAAACCCATAGATCATCCTGGCATAGGAATTTTTCGAATTCAAAACAAGTGCTTCTATAGTAGCATTTTTGAATTTGAATTTTTGAAGTTGTCCTTCGGATTCAAAACTTTCTGAAGGTTGTTCAAAACGATACATAACCTAGACTACGAAATGGCATCGTTCCGTTGAATTTGGTGAAAGTGCTCCTGAGGCGTCAACCTGTAGTTGCATTTTTAAATTCGTTATTACGAAAAACTGAATCGGATTCAAAACTTTTTAAAGGTTGTTCAAAACTATACAAAACCCATAGATCACCCTGGCATAGGAATTTTTCGAATTCAAAACAAGTGTTGCTATAGTAGCATTTTTGAATTTGAATTTTTGAAGTTCTCCTTCGGATTCGAAACTTTCTGAAGGTTGTTCAAAACGATACATAACCTAGACTACGAAATGGCATCGTTTCCGTTGAATTTGGTGAAAGTGCTACTGAGGCGTCAACCTGTAGTAGCATTTTTGAATTCGTTATTACGAAAAACTGAATCGGATTCAAAACTTTTTAAAGGTTGTTCAAAACTATACAAAACCCATAGATCATCCTGGCATAGGAATTTTTCGAATTCAAAACAAGTGCATCTATAGTAGCTTTTTTGAATTTGAATTTTTGAAGTTGTCCTTCGGATTCAAAACTTTCTGAAGGTTGTTCAAAACGATACATAACCTAGACTACGAAATGGCATCGTTTCCGTTGAATTTGGTGAAAGTGCTACTGAGGCGTAAACCTGTAGTAGCATTTTTGAATTCGTTATTACGAAAAACTGAATCGGATTCAAAACTTTTTAAAGGTTGTTCAAAACTATACAAAACCCATAGATCATCCTGGCATAGGAATTTTTCGAATTCAAAACAAGTGCTGCTATAGTAGCATTTTTGAATTTGAATTTTTGAAGTTGTCCTTCGGATTCAAAACTTTCTGAAGGTTCTTCAAAACGATGCATAACCTGGATTACGAAATGGCATCGTTTCCGTTGAATTTGTTGAAAGTGCTACTGAGGCGTCAACCTGTAGTAGCATTTTTGAATTCGTTATTACGAAAAACTGAATCGGATTCAAAACTTTTTAAAGGTTGTTCAAAACTATACAAAACCCATAGATCATCCTGGAATAGGAATTTTTCGAATTCAAAACAAGTGCTGCTATAGTAGCATTTTTGAATTTGAATTTTTGAAGTTGTCTTCCGGATTCAAAACTTTCTGAAGGTTGTTCAAAACGATACATAACCTAGACTACGAAATGGCATCGTTTCCGTTGAATTTGGTGAAAGTGCTACTGAGGCGTCAACCTGTAGTAGCATTTTTGAATTCGTTATTACGAAAAACTGAATCGGATTCAAAACTTTTTAAAGGTTGTTCAAAACTATACAAAACCCATAGATCATCCTGGCATAGGAATTTTTCGAATTCAAAACAAGTGCTGCTATAGTAGCATTTTTTAATTTGAATTTTTGAAGTTGTCCTTCGGATTCAAAACTTTCTGAAGGTTGTTCAAAACGATACATAACCTAGACTACGAAATGGCATCGTTTCCGTTGAATTTGGTGAAAGTGCTACTGAGGCGTCAACCTGTAGTAGCATTTTTGAATTCGTTATTACGAAAAACTGAATCGGATTCAAAACTTTTTAAAGGTTGTTCAAAACTATACAAAACCCATAGATCATCCTGGCATAGGAATTTTTCGAATTCAAAACAAGTGCTGCTATAGTAGCATTTTTGAATTTGAATTTTTGAAGTTGTAATTCGGATTCAAAACTTTCTGAAGGTTGTTCAAAACTATACATAACCTAGACTACGAAATGGCATCGTTTCCGTTGAATTTGGTGAAAGTGCTACTGAGGCGTCAACCTGTAGTAGCATTTTTGAATTCGTTATTACGAAAAACTGATTCGGATTCAAAACTTTTTAAAGGTTGTTCAAAGCTATACAAAACCCATAGATCATCCTGGCATAGGAATTTTTCGAATTCAAAACAAGTGCTGCTATAGTAGCATTTTTGAATTTGAATTTTTGAAGTTGTCCTTCGGATTCAAAACTTTCTGAAGGTTGTTCAAAACGATACATAACCTAGACTACGAAATGGCATCGTTTCCGTTGAATTTGGTGAAAGTGCTACTGAGGCGTCAACCTGTAGTAGCATTTTTGAATTCGTTATTACGAAAAACTGAATCGGATTCAAAACTTTTTAAAGGTTGTTCAAAACTATACAAAACCCATAGATCATCCTGGCATAGGAATTTTTCGAATTCAAAACAAGTGCTTCTATAGTAGCATTTTTGAATTTGAATTTTTGAAGTTGTCCTTCGGATTCAAAACTTTCTGAAGGTTGTTCAAAACGATACATAACCTAGACTACGAAATGGCATCGTTCCGTTGAATTTGGTGAAAGTGCTCCTGAGGCGTCAACCTGTAGTTGCATTTTTAAATTCGTTATTACGAAAAACTGAATCGGATTCAAAACTTTTTAAAGGTTGTTCAAAACTATACAAAACCCATAGATCATCCTGGCATAGGAATTTTTCGAATTCGAAACAAGTGCTGCTATAGTAGCATTTTTGAATTTGAATTTTTGAAGTTGTCCTTCGGATTCAAAACTTTCTGAAGGATGTTCAAAACGATACATAACCTAGACTACGAAATGGCATCGTTCCGTTGAATTTGGTGAAAGTGCTACTGAGGCGTCAACCTGTAGTAGCATTTTTGAATTCGTTATTACGAAAAACTGAATCGGATTCAAAACTTTTTAAAGGTTGTTCAAAACTATACAAAACCCATAGATCATCCTGGCATAGGAATTTTTCGAATTCAAAACAAGTGCTGCTATAGTAGCATTTTTGAATTTGAATTTTTGAAGTTGTCCTTCGGATTCAAAACTTTCTGAAGGTTCTTCAAAACGATGCATAACCTGGATTACGAAATGGCATCGTTTCCGTTGAATTTGTTGAAAGTGCTACTGAGGCGTCAACCTGTAGTAGCATTTTTGAATTCGTTATTACGAAAAACTGAATCGGATTCAAAACTTTTTAAAGGTTGTTCAAAACTATACAAAACCCATAGATCATCCTGGAATAGGAATTTTTCGAATTCAAAACAAGTGCTGCTATAGTAGCATTTTTGAATTTGAATTTTTGAAGTTGTCTTCCGGATTCAAAACTTTCTGAAGGTTGTTCAAAACGATACATAACCTAGACTACGAAATGGCATCGTTTCCGTTGAATTTGGTGAAAGTGCTACTGAGGCGTCAACCTGTAGTAGCATTTTTGAATTCGTTATTACGAAAAACTGAATCGGATTCAAAACTTTTTAAAGGTTGTTCAAAACTATACAAAACCCATAGATCATCCTGGCATAGGAATTTTTCGAATTCAAAACAAGTGCTGCTATAGTAGCATTTTTTAATTTGAATTTTTGAAGTTGTCCTTCGGATTCAAAACTTTCTGAAGGTTGTTCAAAACGATACATAACCTAGACTACGAAATGGCATCGTTTCCGTTGAATTTGGTGAAAGTGCTACTGAGGCGTCAACCTGTAGTAGCATTTTTGAATTCGTTATTACGAAAAACTGAATCGGATTCAAAACTTTTTAAAGGTTGTTCAAAACTATACAAAACCCATAGATCATCCTGGCATAGGAATTTTTCGAATTCAAAACAAGTGCTGCTATAGTAGCATTTTTGAATTTGAATTTTTGAAGTTGTAATTCGGATTCAAAACTTTCTGAAGGTTGTTCAAAACTATACATAACCTAGACTACGAAATGGCATCGTTTCCGTTGAATTTGGTGAAAGTGCTACTGAGGCGTCAACCTGTAGTAGCATTTTTGAATTCGTTATTACGAAAAACTGATTCGGATTCAAAACTTTTTAAAGGTTGTTCAAAGCTATACAAAACCCATAGATCATCCTGGCATAGGAATTTTTCGAATTCAAAACAAGTGCTGCTATAGTAGCATTTTTGAATTTGAATTTTTGAAGTTGTCCTTCGGATTCAAAACTTTCTGAAGGTTGTTCAAAACGATACATAACCTAGACTACGAAATGGCATCGTTTCCGTTGAATTTGGTGAAAGTGCTACTGAGGCGTCAACCTGTAGTAGCATTTTTGAATTCGTTATTACGAAAAACTGAATCGGATTCAAAACTTTTTAAAGGTTGTTCAAAACTATACAAAACCCATAGATCATCCTGGCATAGGAATTTTTCGAATTCAAAACAAGTGCTTCTATAGTAGCATTTTTGAATTTGAATTTTTGAAGTTGTCCTTCGGATTCAAAACTTTCTGAAGGTTGTTCAAAACGATACATAACCTAGACTACGAAATGGCATCGTTCCGTTGAATTTGGTGAAAGTGCTCCTGAGGCGTCAACCTGTAGTTGCATTTTTAAATTCGTTATTACGAAAAACTGAATCGGATTCAAAACTTTTTAAAGGTTGTTCAAAACTATACAAAACCCATAGATCATCCTGGCATAGGAATTTTTCGAATTCGAAACAAGTGCTGCTATAGTAGCATTTTTGAATTTGAATTTTTGAAGTTGTCCTTCGGATTCAAAACTTTCTGAAGGTTGTTCAAAACGATACATAACCTAGACTACGAAATGGCATCGTTCCGTTGAATTTGGTGAAAGTGCTACTGAGGCGTCAACCTGTAGTAGCATTTTTGAATTCGTTATTACGAAAAACTGAATCGGATTCAAAACTTTTTAAAGGTTGTTCAAAACTATACAAAACCCATAGATCATCCTGGCATAGGAATTTTTCGAATTCAAAACAAGTGCATCTATAGTAGCTTTTTTGAATTTGAATTTTTGAAGTTGTCCTTCGGATTCAAAACTTTCTGAAGGTTGTTCAAGACGATACATAACCTAGACTACGAAATGGCATCGTTTCCGTTGAATTTGGTGAAAGTGCTACTGAGGCGTCAACCTGTAGTAGCATTTTTGAATTCGTTATTACGAAAAACTGAATCGGATTCAAAACTTTTTAAAGGTTGTTCAAAACTATACAAAACCCATAGATCATCCTGGCATAGGAATTTTTCGAATTCAAAACAAGTGCTGCTATAGTAGCATTTTTGAATTTGAATTTTTGAAGTTGTCCTTCGGATTCAAAACTTTCTGAAGGTTGTTCAAAACGATACATAACCTAGACTACGAAATGGCATCGTTCCGTTGAATTTGGTGAAAGTGCTACTGAGGCGTCAACCTGTAGTAGCATTTTTGAATTCGTTATTACGAAAAACTGAATCGGATTCAAAACTTTTTAAAGGTTGTTCAAAACTATACAAAACCCATAGATCATCCTGGCATAGGAATTTTTCGAATTCAAAACAAGTGCATCTATAGTAGCTTTTTTGAATTTGAATTTTTGAAGTTGTCCTTCGGATTCAAAACTTTCTGAAGGTTGTTCAAGACGATACATAACCTAGACTACGAAATGGCATCGTTTCCGTTGTATTTGGTGAAAGTGCTACTGAGGCGTCAACCTGTAGTAGCATTTTTGAATTCGTTATTACGAAAAACTGAATCGGATTCAAAACTTTTTAAAGGTTGTTCAAAACTATACAAAACCCATAGATCATCCTGGCATAGGAATTTTTCGAATTCAAAACAAGTGCTGCTATAGTAGCATTATTGAATTTGAATTTTTGAAGTTGTCCTTCGGATTCAAAACTTTCTGAAGGTTCTTCAAAACGATGCATAACCTGGATTACGAAATGGCATCGTTTCCGTTGAATTTGTTGAAAGTGCTACTGAGGCGTCAACCTGTAGTAGCATTTTTGAATTCGTTATTACGAAAAACTGAATCGGATTCAAAACTTTTTAAAGGTTGTTCAAAACTATACAAAACCCATAGATCATCCTGGAATAGGAATTTTTCGAATTCAAAACAAGTGCTGCTATAGTAGCATTTTTGAATTTGAATTTTTGAAGTTGTCTTCCGGATTCAAAACTTTCTGAAGGTTGTTCAAAACGATACATAACCTACACTACGAAATGGCATCGTTTCCGTTGAATTTGGTGAAAGTGCTACTGAGGCGTCAACCTGTAGTAGCATTTTTGAATTCGTTATTACGAAAAACTGAATCGGATTCAAAACTTTTTAAAGGTTGTTCAAAACTATACAAAACCCATAGATCATCCTGGCATAGGAATTTTTCGAATTCAAAACAAGTGCTGCTATAGTAGCATTTTTGAATTTGAATTTTTGAAGTTGTCCTTCGGATTCAAAACTTTCTGAAGGTTGTTCAAAACGATACATAACCTAGACTACGAAATGGCATCGTTTCCGTTGAATTTGGTGAAAGTGCTACTGAGGCGTCAACCTGTAGTAGCATTTTTGAATTCGTTATTACGAAAAACTGAATCGGATTCAAAACTTTTTAAAGGTTGTTCAAAACTATACAAAACCCATAGATCATCCTGGCATAGGAATTTTTCGAATTCGAAACAAGTGCTGCTATAGTAGCATTTTTGAATTTGAATTTTTGAAGTTGTCCTTCGGATTCAAAACTTTCTGAAGGTTGTTCAAAACGATACATAACCTAGACTACGAAATGGCATCGTTCCGTTGAATTTGGTGAAAGTGCTACTGAGGCGTCAACCTGTAGTAGCATTTTTGAATTCGTTATTACGAAAAACTGAATCGGATTCAAAACTTTTTAAAGGTTGTTCAAAACTATACAAAACCCATAGATCATCCTGGCATAGGAATTTTTCGAATTCAAAACAAGTGCATCTATAGTAGCTTTTTTGAATTTGAATTTTTGAAGTTGTCCTTCGGATTCAAAACTTTCTGAAGGTTGTTCAAGACGATACATAACCTAGACTACGAAATGGCATCGTTTCCGTTGAATTTGGTGAAAGTGCTACTGAGGCGTCAACCTGTAGTAGCATTTTTGAATTCGTTATTACGAAAAACTGAATCGGATTCAAAACTTTTTAAATGTTGTTCAAAACTATACAAAACCCATAGATCATCCTGGCATAGGAATTTTTCGAATTCAAAACAAGTGCATCTATAGTAGTTTTTTTGAATTTGAATTTTTGAAGTTGTCCTTCGGATTCAAAACTTTCTGAAGGTTGTTCAAAACGATACATAACCTAGACTACGAAATGGCATCGTTTCCGTTGAATTTGGTGAAAGTGCTACTGAGGCGTCAACCTGTAGTAGCATTTTTGAATTCGTTATTACGAAAAACTGAATCGGATTCAAAACTTTTTAAAGGTTGTTCAAAACTATACAAAACCCATAGATCATCCTGGCATAGGAATTTTTCGAATTCAAAACAAGTGCATCTATAGTAGCTTTTTTGAATTTGAATTTTTGAAGTTGTCCTTCGGATTCAAAACTTTCTGAAGGTTGTTCAAAACGATGCATAACCTAGACTTCGAAATGGCATCGTTTCCGATGAATTTGCTGAAAGTGCTACTGAGGCGTCAACCTGTAGTAGCATTTTTGAATTCGTTATTAAGAAAAACTGAATCGGATTCAAAACTTTTTAAAGGTTGTTCGAAATTATACAAAACCCATAGATCATCCTGGCATAGGAATTTTTCGAATTCAAAACAAGTGCTGCTATAGTAGCATTTTTGAATTTAAATTTTTGAAGTTGTCCTTTGGATTCAAAACTTTCTGAAGGTTGTTCAAGACGATACATAACCTAGACTACGAAATGGCATCGTTTCCGTTGAATTTGGTGAAAGTGCTACTGAGGCGTCAACCTGTAGTAGCATTTTTGAATTCGTTATTACGAAAAACTGAATCGGATTCAAAACTTTTTAAAGGTTGTTCAAAACTATACAAAACCCATAGATCATCCTGGCATAGGAATTTTTCGAATTCAAAACAAGTGCTGCTATAGTAGCATTTTTGAATTTGAATTTTTGAAGTTGTCTTCCGGATTCAAAACTTTCTGAAGGTTCTTCAAAACGATGCATAACCTGGATTACGAAATGGCATCGTTTCCGTTGAATTTGTTGAAAGTGCTACTGAGGCGTCAACCTGTAGTAGCATTTTTGAATTCGTTATTACGAAAAACTGAATCGGATTCAAAACTTTTTAAAGGTTGTTCAAAACTATACAAAACCCATAGATCATCCTGGCATAGGAATTTTTCGAATTCAAAACAAGTGCTGCTATAGTAGCATTTTTTAATTTGAATTTTTGAAGTTCTCCTTCGGATTCAAAACTTTCTGAAGGTTGTTCAAAACGATACATAACCTAGACTACGAAATGGCATCGTTTCCGTTGAATTTGGTGAAAGTGCTACTGAGGCGTCAACCTGTAGTAGCATTTTTGAATTCGTTATTACGAAAAACTGAATCGGATTCAAAACTTTTTAAAGGTTGTTCAAAACTATACAAAACCCATAGATCATCCTGGCATAGGAATTTTTCGAATTCAAAACAAGTGCTGCTATAGTAGCATTTTTGAATTTGAATTTTTGAAGTTGTAATTCGGATTCAAAACTTTCTGAAGGTTGTTCAAAACTATACATAACCTAGACTACGAAATGGCATCGTTTCCGTTGAATTTGGTGAAAGTGCTACTGAGGCGTCAACCTGTAGTAGCATTTTTGAATTCGTTATTACGAAAAACTGATTCGGATTCAAAACTTTTTAAAGGTTGTTCAAAGCTATACAAAACCCATAGATCATCCTGGCATAGGAATTTTTCGAATTCAAAACAAGTGCTGCTATAGTAGCATTTTTGAATTTGAATTTTTGAAGTTGTCCTTCGGATTCAAAACTTTCTGAAGGTTGTTCAAAACGATACATAACCTAGACTACGAAATGGCATCGTTTCCGTTGAATTTGGTGAAAGTGCTACTGAGGCGTCAACCTGTAGTAGCATTTTTGAATTCGTTATTACGAAAAACTGAATCGGATTCAAAACTTTTTAAAGGTTGTTCAAAACTATACAAAACCCATAGATCATCCTGGCATAGGAATTTTTCGAATTCAAAACAAGTGCTTCTATAGTAGCATTTTTGAATTTGAATTTTTGAAGTTGTCCTTCGGATTCAAAACTTTCTGAAGGTTGTTCAAAACGATACATAACCTAGACTACGAAATGGCATCGTTCCGTTGAATTTGGTGAAAGTGCTCCTGAGGCGTCAACCTGTAGTTGCATTTTTAAATTCGTTATTACGAAAAACTGAATCGGATTCAAAACTTTTTAAAGGTTGTTCAAAACTATACAAAACCCATAGATCACCCTGGCATAGGAATTTTTCGAATTCAAAACAAGTGTTGCTATAGTAGCATTTTTGAATTTGAATTTTTGAAGTTCTCCTTCGGATTCAAAACTTTCTGAAGGTTGTTCAAAACGATACATAACCTAGACTACGAAATGGCATCGTTTCCGTTGAATTTGGTGAAAGTGCTACTGAGGCGTCAACCTGTAGTAGCATTTTTGAATTCGTTATTACGAAAAACTGAATCGGATTCAAAACTTTTTAAAGGTTGTTCAAAACTATACAAAACCCATAGATCATCCTGGCATAGGAATTTTTCGAATTCAAAACAAGTGCATCTATAGTAGCTTTTTTGAATTTGAATTTTTGAAGTTGTCCTTCGGATTCAAAACTTTCTGAAGGTTGTTCAAAACGATACATAACCTAGACTACGAAATGGCATCGTTTCCGTTGAATTTGGTGAAAGTGCTACTGAGGCGTAAACCTGTAGTAGCATTTTTGAATTCGTTATTACGAAAAACTGAATCGGATTCAAAACTTTTTAAAGGTTGTTCAAAACTATACAAAACCCATAGATCATCCTGGCATAGGAATTTTTCGAATTCAAAACAAGTGCTGCTATAGTAGCATTTTTGAATTTGAATTTTTGAAGTTGTCCTTCGGATTCAAAACTTTCTGAAGGTTCTTCAAAACGATGCATAACCTGGATTACGAAATGGCATCGTTTCCGTTGAATTTGTTGAAAGTGCTACTGAGGCGTCAACCTGTAGTAGCATTTTTGAATTCGTTATTACGAAAAACTGAATCGGATTCAAAACTTTTTAAAGGTTGTTCAAAACTATACAAAACCCATAGATCATCCTGGAATAGGAATTTTTCGAATTCAAAACAAGTGCTGCTATAGTAGCATTTTTGAATTTGAATTTTTGAAGTTGTCTTCCGGATTCAAAACTTTCTGAAGGTTGTTCAAAACGATACATAACCTAGACTACGAAATGGCATCGTTTCCGTTGAATTTGGTGAAAGTGCTACTGAGGCGTCAACCTGTAGTAGCATTTTTGAATTCGTTATTACGAAAAACTGAATCGGATTCAAAACTTTTTAAAGGTTGTTCAAAACTATACAAAACCCATAGATCATCCTGGCATAGGAATTTTTCGAATTCAAAACAAGTGCTGCTATAGTAGCATTTTTTAATTTGAATTTTTGAAGTTGTCCTTCGGATTCAAAACTTTCTGAAGGTTGTTCAAAACGATACATAACCTAGACTACGAAATGGCATCGTTTCCGTTGAATTTGGTGAAAGTGCTACTGAGGCGTCAACCTGTAGTAGCATTTTTGAATTCGTTATTACGAAAAACTGAATCGGATTCAAAACTTTTTAAAGGTTGTTCAAAACTATACAAAACCCATAGATCATCCTGGCATAGGAATTTTTCGAATTCAAAACAAGTGCTGCTATAGTAGCATTTTTGAATTTGAATTTTTGAAGTTGTAATTCGGATTCAAAACTTTCTGAAGGTTGTTCAAAACGATACATAACCTAGACTACGAAATGGCATCGTTTCCGTTGAATTTGGTGAAAGTGCTACTGAGGCGTCAACCTGTAGTAGCATTTTTGAATTCGTTATTACGAAAAACTGATTCGGATTCAAAACTTTTTAAAGGTTGTTCAAAGCTATACAAAACCCATAGATCATCCTGGCATAGGAATTTTTCGAATTCAAAACAAGTGCTGCTATAGTAGCATTTTTGAATTTGAATTTTTGAAGTTGTCCTTCGGATTCAAAACTTTCTGAAGGTTGTTCAAAACGATACATAACCTAGACTACGAAATGGCATCGTTTCCGTTGAATTTGGTGAAAGTGCTACTGAGGCGTCAACCTGTAGTAGCATTTTTGAATTCGTTATTACGAAAAACTGAATCGGATTCAAAACTTTTTAAAGGTTGTTCAAAACTATACAAAACCCATAGATCATCCTGGCATAGGAATTTTTCGAATTCAAAACAAGTGCTTCTACAGTAGCATTTTTGAATTTGAATTTTTGAAGTTGTCCTTCGGATTCAAAACTTTCTGAAGGTTGTTCAAAACGATACATAACCTAGACTACGAAATGGCATCGTTCCGTTGAATTTGGTGAAAGTGCTCCTGAGGCGTCAACCTGTAGTTGCATTTTTAAATTCGTTATTACGAAAAACTGAATCGGATTCAAAACTTTTTAAAGGTTGTTCAAAACTATACAAAACCCATAGATCATCCTGGCATAGGAATTTTTCGAATTCAAAACAAGTGCTGCAATAGTAGCATTTTTGAATTTGAATTTTTGAAGTTGTCCTTCGGATTCAAAACTTTCTGAAGGTTGTTCAAAACGATACATAACCTAGACTACGAAATGGCATCGTTCCGTTGAATTTGGTGAAAGTGCTCCTGAGGCGTCAACCTGTAGTTGCATTTTTAAATTCGTTATTACGAAAAACTGAATCGGATTCAAAACTTTTTAAAGGTTGTTCAAAACTATACAAAACCCATAGATCACCCTGGCATAGGAATTTTTCGAATTCAAAACAAGTGCTGCTATAGTAGCATTTTTGAATTTGAATTTTTGAAGTTGTCCTTCGGATTCAAAACTTTCTGAAGGTTGTTCAAAACGATACATAACCTAGACTACGAAATGGCATCGTTTCCGTTGAATTTGGTGAAAGTGCTACTGAGGCGTCAACCTGTAGTAGCATTTTTGAATTCGTTATTACGAAAAACTGAATCGGATTCAAAACTTTTTAAAGGTTGTTCAAAACTATACAAAACCCATAGATCATCCTGGCATAGGAATTTTTCGAATTCAAAACAAGTGCTTCTACAGTAGCATTTTTGAATTTGAATTTTTGAAGTTGTCCTTCGGATTCAAAACTTTCTGAAGGTTGTTCAAAACGATACATAACCTAGACTACGAAATGGCATCGTTCCGTTGAATTTGGTGAAAGTGCTCCTGAGGCGTCAACCTGTAGTTGCATTTTTAAATTCGTTATTACGAAAAACTGAATCGGATTCAAAACTTTTTAAAGGTTGTTCAAAACTATACAAAACCCATAGATCATCCTGGCATAGGAATTTTTCGAATTCAAAACAAGTGCTGCAATAGTAGCATTTTTGAATTTGAATTTTTGAAGTTGTCCTTCGGATTCAAAACTTTCTGAAGGTTGTTCAAAACGATACATAACCTAGACTACGAAATGGCATCGTTCCGTTGAATTTGGTGAAAGTGCTCCTGAGGCGTCAACCTGTAGTTGCATTTTTAAATTCGTTATTACGAAAAACTGAATCGGATTCAAAACTTTTTAAAGGTTGTTCAAAACTATACAAAACCCATAGATCACCCTGGCATAGGAATTTTTCGAATTCAAAACAAGTGTTGCTATAGTAGCATTTTTGAATTTGAATTTTTGAAGTTCTCCTTCGGATTCGAAACTTTCTGAAGGTTGTTCAAAACGATACATAACCTAGACTACGAAATGGCATCGTTTCCGTTGAATTTGGTGAAAGTGCTACTGAGGCGTCAACCTGTAGTAGCATTTTTGAATTCGTTATTACGAAAAACTGAATCGGATTCAAAACTTTTTAAAGGTTGTTCAAAACTATACAAAACCCATAGATCATCCTGGCATAGGAATTTTTCGAATTCAAAACAAGTGCATCTATAGTAGCTTTTTTGAATTTGAATTTTTGAAGTTGTCCTTCGGATTCAAAACTTTCTGAAGGTTGTTCAAAACGATACATAACCTAGACTACGAAATGGCATCGTTTCCGTTGAATTTGGTGAAAGTGCTACTGAGGCGTAAACCTGTAGTAGCATTTTTGAATTCGTTATTACGAAAAACTGAATCGGATTCAAAACTTTTTAAAGGTTGTTCAAAACTATACAAAACCCATAGATCATCCTGGCATAGGAATTTTTCGAATTCAAAACAAGTGCTTCTATAGTAGCATTTTTGAATTTGAATTTTTGAAGTTGTCCTTCGGATTCAAAACTTTCTGAAGGTTGTTCAAAACGATACATAACCTAGACTACGAAATGGCATCGTTCCGTTGAATTTGGTGAAAGTGCTCCTGAGGCGTCAACCTGTAGTTGCATTTTTAAATTCGTTATTACGAAAAACTTAATCGGATTCAAAACTTTTTAAAGGTTGTTCAAAACTATACAAAACCCATAGATCATCCTGGCATAGGAATTTTTCGAATTCAAAACAAGTGCTCCTAAAGTAGCATTTTTGAATTTGAATTTTTGAAGTTGTCCTTCGGATTCAAAACTTTCTGAAGGTTGTTCAAAACGATACATAACCTAGACTACGAAATGGCATCGTTTCCTTTGAATTTGGTGAAAGTGCTACTGAGGCGTCAACCTGTAGTAGCATTTTTGAAATCGTTATTACGAAAAACTGAATCGGATTCAAAACTTTTTAAAGGTTGTTCAAAACTATACAAAACCCATAGATCATCCTGGCATAGGAATTTTTCGAATTCAAAACAAGTGCTTCTATAGTAGCATTTTTGAATTTGAATTTTTGAAGTTGTCCTTCGGATTCAAAACTTTCTGAAGGTTGTTCAAAACGATACATAACCTAGACTACGAAATGGCATCGTTTCCGTTGAATTTGGAGAAAGTGCTACTGAGGCGTCAACCTGTAGTAGCATTTTTGAATTCGTTATTACGAAAAACTGAATCGGATTCAAAACTTTTTAAAGGTTGTTCAAAACTATACAAAACCCATAGATCATCCTGGCATAGGAATTTTTCGAATTCAAAACAAGTGCTGCTATAGTAGCATTTTTGAATTTGAATTTTTGAAGTTGTCCTTCGGATTCAAAACTTTCTGAAGGTTGTTCAAAACGATACATAACCTAGACTACGAAATGGCATCGTTTCCGTTCAATTTGGTGAAAGTGCTACTGAGGCGTCAACCTGTAGTAGCATTTTTGAATTCGTTATTACGAAAAACTGAATCGGATTCAAAACTTTTTAAAGGTTGTTCAAAACTATACAAAACCCATAGATCATCCTGGCATAGGAATTTTTCGAATTCAAAACAAGTGCTGCTATAGTAGCATTTTTGATTTTGAATTTTTGAAGTTGTCCTTCGGATTCAAAACTATCTGAAGGTTGTTCAAAACGATACATAACCTAGACTACGAAATGGCATCGTTTCCGTTGATTTTGGTGAAAGTGCTGCTGAGGCGTCAACCTGTAGTAGCAATTTTGAATTCGTTATTACGAAAAACTGAATCGGATTCAAAACTTTTTAAAGGTTGTTCAAATTATACAAAACCCTTAGATCATCCTGGCATAGGAATTTTTCGAATTCAAAACAAGTGCTGCTATAGTAGCATTTTTGAATTTGAATTTTTGAAGTTGTCCTTCGGATTCAAAACTTTCTGAAGGTTGTTCAAAACGATACATAACCTAGACTACGAAATGGCATCGTTTCCGTTGAATTTGGTGAAAGTGCTACTGAGGCGTAAACCTGTAGTAGCATTTTTGAATTCGTTATTACGAAAAACTGAATCGGATTCAAAACTTTTTAAAGGTTGTTCAAAACTATACAAAACCCATAGATCATCCTGGCATAGGAATTTTTCGAATTCAAAACAAGTGCTGCTATAGTAGCATTTTTGAATTTGAATTTTTGAAGTTGTCGTCCGGATTCAAAACTTTCTGAAGGTTGTTCAAAACGATACATAACCTACACTACGAAATGGCATCGTTTCCGTTGAATTTGGTGAAAGTGCTACTGAGGCGTCAACCTGTAGTAGCATTTTTGAATTCGTTATTACGAAAAACTGAATCGGATTCAAAACTTTTTAAAGGTTGTTCAAAACTATACAAAACCCATAGATCATCCTGGCATAGGAATTTTTCGAATTCAAAACAAGTGCTGCTATTGTAGCATTTTTGATTTTGAATTTTTGAAGTTGTCCTTCGGATTCAAAACGTTCTGAAGGTTGTTCAAAACGATACATAACCTAGACTACGAAATGGCATCGTTTCCGTTGAATTTGGTGGAAGTGCTACTGAGGCGTCAACCTGTAGTAGCATTTTTGAATTCGTTATTACGAAAAACTGAATCGGATTCAAAACTTTTTAAAGGATGTTCAAAACTATACAAAACCCATAGATCATCCTGGCATAGGAATTTTTCGAATTCAAAACAAGTGCTGCTATAGTAGCATTTTTGAATTTGAATTTTTGAAGTTGTCCTTCGGATTCAAAACTTTCTGAAGGTTCTTCAAAACGATGCATAACCTGGATTACGAAATGGCATCGTTTCCGTTGAATTTGTTGAAAGTGCTACTGAGGCGTCAACCTGTAGTAGCATTTTTGAATTCGTTATTACGAAAAACTGAATCGGATTCAAAACTTTTTAAAGGTTGTTCAAAACTATACAAAACCCATAGATCATCCTGGCATAGGAATTTTTCGAATTCAAAACAAGTGCTCCTAAAGTAGCATTTTTTAATTTGAATTTTTGAAGTTGTCCTTCGGATTCAAAACTTTCTGAAGGTTGTTCAAAACGATACATAACCTAGACTACGAAATGGCATCGTTTCCGTTGAATTTGGTGAAAGTGCTACTGAGGCGTCAACCTGTAGTAGCATTTTTGAAATCGTTATTACGAAAAACTGAATCGGATTCAAAACTTTTTAAAGGTTGTTCAAAACTATACAAAACCCATAGATCATCCTGGCATAGGAATTTTTCGAATTCAAAACAAGTGCTTCTATAGTAGCATTTTTGAATTTGAATTTTTGAAGTTGTCCTTCGGATTCAAAACTTTCTGAAGGTTGTTCAAAACGATACATAACCTAGACTACGAAATGGCATCGTTTCCGTTGAATTTGGAGAAAGTGCTACTGAGGCGTCAACCTGTAGTAGCATTTTTGAATTCGTTATTACGAAAAACTGAATCGGATTCAAAACTTTTTAAAGGTTGTTCAAAACTATACAAAACCCATAGATCATCCTGGCATAGGAATTTTTCGAATTCAAAACAAGTGCTGCTATAGTAGCATTTTTGAATTTGAATTTTTGAAGTTGTCCTTCGGATTCAAAACTTTCTGAAGGTTGTTCAAAACGATACATAACCTAGACTACGAAATGGCATCGTTTCCGTTGAATTTGGTGAAAGTGCTACTGAGGCGTCAACCTGTAGTAGCATTTTTGAATTCGTTATTACGAAAAACTGAATCGGATTCCAAACTTTTTAAAGGTTGTTCAAAACTATACAAAACCCATAGATCATCCTGGCATAGGAATTTTTCGAATTCAAAACAAGTGCTGCTATTGTAGCATTTTTGAATTTGAATTTTTGAAGTTGTCCTTCGGATTTAAAACTTTCTGAAGGTTGTTCAAAACGATACATAACCTAGATTACGAAATGGCATCGTTTCCGTTGAATTTGGTAAAAGTTCTACTGAGGCGTCAACCTGTAGTAGCATTTTGAATTCGTTATTACGAAAAACTGAATCGGATTCAAAACTTTTTAAAGGTTGTTCAAAACTATACAAAACCCATAGATCATCCTGGCATAGAAATTTTTCGAATTCAAAACAAGTGCTGCTATAGTAGCATTTTTAATTTGAATTTTTGAAGTTGTCCTTCGGATTCAAAACGTTCTGAAGGTTGTTCAAAACGATACATAACCTAGACTACGAAATGGCATCGTTTCCGTTGAATTTGGTAAAAGTGCTGCTGAGGCGTCAACCTGTAGTAGCATTTTTGAATTCGTTATTACGAAAAACTGAATCGGATTCAAAACTTTTTAAAGGTTGTTCGAAACTATACAAAACCCATAGATCATCCTGGCATAGGAATTTTTCGAATTCAAAACAAGTGCTGCTATAGTAGCATTTTTGAATTTGAATTTTTGAAGTTGTCCTTCGGATTCAAAACTTTCTGATGGTTGTTCAAAACGATACATAACCTACACTACGAAATGGCATAGTTTCCGTTGAATTTGGTGAAGGTGCTGCTGAGGCGTGAACCTGTAGTAGCATTTTTGAATTCGTTATTACGAAAAACTGAATCGGATTCAAAACTGTTTAAAGGTTGTTCAAAACTATACGAAACCCATAGATCATCCTGGCATAGGAATTTTTCGAATTCAAAACAAGTGCTGCTATAGTAGCATTTTTGAATTTGAATTTTTGAAGTTGTCCTTCGGATTCAAAACTTTCTGAAGGTTGTTCAAAACGATACATAACCTAGACTACGAAATGGCATCGTTTCCGTTGAATTTGGTGAAAGTGCTACTGAGGCGTCAACCTGTAGTAGCATTTTTGAATTCGTTATTACGAAAAACTGAATCGGATTCAAAACTTTTTAAAGGTTGTTCAAAACTATACAAAACCCATAGATCATCCTGGCATAGGAATTTTTCGAATTCAAAACAAGTGCTGCTATAGTAGCATTTTTGAATTTGAATTTTTGAAGTTGTCCTTCGGATTCAAAACTTTCTGAAGGTTGTTCAAAACGATACATAACCTAGACTACGAAATGGCATCGTTTCCGTTGAATTTGGTGAAAGTGCTACTGAGGCGTCAACCTGTAGTAGCATTTTTGAATTCGTTATTACGAAAAACTGAATCGGATTCAAAACTTTTTAAAGGTTGTTCAAAACTATACAAAACCCATAGATCATCCTGGCATAGGAATTTTTCGAATTCAAAACAAGTGCTGCTATAGTAGCATTTTTGAATTTGAATTTTTGAAGTTGTCCTTCGGATTCAAAACTTTCTGAAGGTTGTTCAAAACGATACATAACCTAGACTACGAAATGGCATCGTTTCCGTTGAATTTGGTGAAAGTGCTACTGAGGCGTCAACCTGTAGTAGCATTTTTGAATTCGTTATTACGAAAAACTGAATCGGATTCAAAACTTTTTAAAGGTTGTTCAAAACTATACAAAATCCATAGATCATCCTGGCATAGGAATTTTTCGAATTCGAAACAAGTGCTGCTATAGTTGCATTTTTGAATTTGAATTTTTGAAGTTGTCCTTCGTATTTAAAACTTTCTGAAGGTTGTTCAAAACGATACATAACCTAGACTACGAAATGGCATCGTTTCCGTTGAATTTGGTAAAAGTGCTACTGAGGCGTCATCCTGTAGTAGCATTTTTGAATTCGTTATTAGGAAAAACTGAATCGGATTCAAAACTTTTTAAAGGTTGTTCAAAACTATACAAAACCCATAGATCAACCTGGCATAGAAATTTTTCGAATTCAAAACAAGTGCTGCTATAGTAGCATTTTTAATTTGAATTTTTGAATTTGTCCTTCGGATTCAAAACGTTCTGAAGGTTGTTCAAAACGATACATAACCTAGACTACGAAATGGCATCGTTTCCGTTGAATTTGGTAAAAGTGCTGCTGAGGCGTCAACCTGTAGTAGCATTTTTGAATTCGTTATTACGAAAAACTGAATCGGATTCAAAACTTTTTAAAGGTTGTTCAAACTATACAAAACCCTTAGATCATCCTGGCATAGGAATTTTTCGAATTCAAAACAAGTGCTGCTATAGTAGCATTTTTGAATTTGAATTTTTGAAGTTGTCCTTCGGATTCAAAACTTTCTGAAGGTTGTTCAAAACGATGCATAACCTAGACTACGAAATGGCATCGTTTCCGATGAATTTGCTGAAAGTGCTACTGAGGCGTCAACCTGTAGTAGCATTTTTGAATTCGTTATTACGAAAAACTGAATCGGATTCAAAACTTTTTAAAGGTTGTTCGAAACTATACAAAACCCATAGATCATCCTGGCATAGGAATTTTTCGAATTCGAAACAAGTGCTGCTATAGTAGCATTTTTGAATTTGAATTTTTGAAGTTGTCCTTCGTATTTAAAACTTTCTGAAGGTTGTTCAAAACGATACATAACCTAGACTACGAAATGGCATCGTTTCCGTTGAATTTGGTAAAAGTGCTACTGAGGCGTCAACCTGTAGTAGCATTTTTGAATTCGTTATTAGGAAAAACTGAATCGGATTCAAAACTTTTTAAAGGTTGTACAAAACTATACAAAACCCATAGATCAACCTGGCATAGAAATTTTTCGAATTCAAAACAAGTGCTGCTATAGTAGCATTTTTAATTTGAATTTTTGAATTTGTCCTTCGGATTCAAAACGTTCTGAAGGTTGTTCAAAACGATACATAACCTAGACTACGAAATGGCATCGTTTCCGTTGAATTTGGTAAAAGTGCTGCTGAGGCGTCAACCTGTAGTAGCATTTTTGAATTCGTTATTACGAAAAACTGAATCGGATTCAAAACTTTTTAAAGGTTGTTCAAACTATACAAAACCCTTAGATCATCCTGGCATAGGAATTTTTCGAATTCAAAACAAGTGCTGCTATAGTAGCATTTTTGAATTTGAATTTTTGAAGTTGTCCTTCGGATTCAAAACTTTCTGAAGGTTGTTCAAAACGATGCATAACCTAGACTACGAAATGGCATCGTTTCCGATGAATTTGCTGAAAGTGCTACTGAGGCGTCAACCTGTAGTAGCATTTTTGAATTCGTTATTACGAAAAACTGAATCGGATTCAAAACTTTTTAAAGGTTGTTCGAAACTATACAAAACCCATAGATCATCCTGGCATAGGAATTTTTCGAATTCAAAACAAGTGCTGCTATAGTAGCATTTTTGAATTTGAATTTTTGAAGTTGTCCTTCGGATTCAAAACTTTCTGATGGTTGTTCAAAACGATACATAACCTACACTACGAAATGGCATAGTTTCCGTTGAATTTGGTGAAGGTGCTGCTGAGGCGTCAACCTGTAGTAGCATTTTTGAATTCGTTATTACGAAAAACTGAATCGGATTCAAAACTGTTTAAAGGTTGTTCAAAACTATACGAAACCCATAGATCATCCTGGCATAGGAATTTTTCGAATTCAAAACAAATGCTGCTATAGTAGCATTTTTGAAATTGAATTTTTGAAGTTGTCCTTCGGATTCAAAACTTTCTGAAGGTTGTTCAAAACGATACATAACCTAGACTACGAAATGGCATCGTTTCCGTTGAATTTGGTGAAAGTGCTACTGAGGCGTCAACCTGTAGTAGCATTTTTGAAATCGTTATTACGAAAAACTGAATCGGATTCAAAACTTTTTAAAGGTTGTTCAAAACTATACAAAACCCATAGATCATCCTGGCATAGGAATTTTTCGAATTCAAAACAAGTGCTGCTATAGTAGCATTTTTGAATTTGAATTTTTGAAGTTGTCCTTCGGATTCAAAACTTTCTGAAGGTTGTTCAAAACGATACATAACCTAGACTACGAAATGGCATCGTTTCCGTTGAATTTGGTGAAAGTGCTACTGAGGCGTCAACCTGTAGTAGCATTTTTGAATTCGTTATTACGAAAAACTGAATCGGATTCAAAACTTTTTAAAGGTTGTTCAAAACTATACAAAACCCATAGATCATCCTGGCATAGGAATTTTTCGAATTCAAAACAAGTGCTGCTATAGTAGCATTTTTGAATTTGAATTTTTGAAGTTGTCCTTCGGATTCAAAACTTTCTGAAGGTTGTTCAAAACGATACATAACCTAGACTACGAAATGGCATCGTTTCCGTTGATTTTGGTGAAAGTGCTGCTGAGGCGTCAACCTGTAGTAGCATTTTTGAATTCGTTATTACGAAAAACTGAATCGGATTCAAAACTTTTTAAAGGTTGTTCAAAACTATACAAAACCCATAGATCATCCTGGCATAGGAATTTTTCGAATTCAAAACAAGTGCTGCTATAGTAGCATTTTTGAATTTGAATTTTTGAAGTTGTCTTCCGGATTCAAAACTTTCTGAAGGTTGTTCAAAACGATACATAACCTAGACTACGAAATGGCATCGTTTCCGTTGAATTTGGTGAAAGTGCTACTGAGGCGTCAACCTGTAGTAGCATTTTTGAATTCGTTATTACGAAAAACTGAATCGGATTCAAAACTTTTAAAGGTTGTTCAAAACCATACAAAACCCATAGATCATCCTGGCATAGGAATTTTTCGAATTCAAAACAAGTGCTGCTATAGTAGCATTTTTGATTTTGAATTTTTGAAGTTGTCCTTCGGATTCAAAACTTTCTGAAGGTTGTTCAAAACGATACATAACCTAGACTACGAAATGGCATCGTTTCCGTTCAATTTGGTGAAAGTGCTACTGAGGCGTCAACCTGTAGTAGCATTTTTGAATTCGTTATTACGAAAAACTGAATCGGATTCAAAACTTTTTAAAGGTTGTTCAAAACTATACAAAACCCATAGATCATCCTGGCATAGGAATTTTTCGAATTCGAAACAAGTGCTGCTATAGTAGCATTTTTGAATTTGAATTTTTGAAGTTGTCCTTCGTATTTAAAACTTTCTGAAGGTTGTTCAAAACGATACATAACCTAGACTACGAAATGGCACCGTTTCCGTTGAATTTGGTAAAAGTGCTACTGAGGCGTCAACCTGTAGTAGCATTTTTGAATTCGTTATTAGGAAAAACTGAATCGGATTCAAAACTTTTTAAAGGTTGTACAAAACTATACAAAACCCATAGATCAACCTGGCATAGAAATTTTTCGAATTCAAAACAAGTGCTGCTATAGTAGCATTTTTAATTTGAATTTTTGAATTTGTCCTTCGGATTCAAAACGTTCTGAAGGTTGTTCAAAACGATACATAACCTAGACTACGAAATGGCATCGTTTCCGTTGAATTTGGTAAAAGTGCTGCTGAGGCGTCAACCTGTAGTAGCATTTTTGAATTCGTTATTACGAAAAACTGAATCGGATTCAAAACTTTTTAAAGGTTGTTCAAACTATACAAAACCCTTAGATCATCCTGGCATAGGAATTTTTCGAATTCAAAACAAGTGCTGCTATAGTAGCATTTTTGAATTTGAATTTTTGAAGTTGTCCTTCGGATTCAAAACTTTCTGAAGGTTGTTCAAAACGATGCATAACCTAGACTACGAAATGGCATCGTTTCCGATGAATTTGCTGAAAGTGCTACTGAGGCGTCAACCTGTAGTAGCATTTTTGAATTCGTTATTACGAAAAACTGAATCGGATTCAAAACTTTTTAAAGGTTGTTCGAAACTATACAAAACCCATAGATCATCCTGGCATAGGAATTTTTCGAATTCAAAACAAGTGCTGCTATAGTAGCATTTTTGAATTTGAATTTTTGAAGTTGTCCTTCGGATTCAAAACTTTCTGATGGTTGTTCAAAACGATACATAACCTACACTACGAAATGGCATAGTTTCCGTTGAATTTGGTGAAGGTGCTGCTGAGGCGTCAACCTGTAGTAGCATTTTTGAATTCGTTATTACGAAAAACTGAATCGGATTCAAAACTGTTTAAAGGTTGTTCAAAACTATACGAAACCCATAGATCATCCTGGCATAGGAATTTTTCGAATTCAAAACAAGTGCTGCTATAGTAGCATTTTTGAAATTGAATTTTTGAAGTTGTCCTTCGGATTCAAAACTTTCTGAAGGTTGTTCAAAACGATACATAACCTAGACTACGAAATGGCATCGTTTCCGTTGAATTTGGTGAAAGTGCTACTGAGGCGTCAACCTGTAGTAGCATTTTTGAAATCGTTATTACGAAAAACTGAATCGGATTCAAAACTTTTTAAAGGTTGTTCAAAACTATACAAAACCCATAGATCATCCTGGCATAGGAATTTTTCGAATTCAAAACAAGTGCTGCTATATTAGCATTTTTGAATTTGAATTTTTGAAGTTGTCCTTCGGATTCAAAACTTTCTGAAGGTTGTTCAAAACGATACATAACCTAGACTACGAAATGGCATCGTTTCCGTTGAATTTGGTGAAAGTGCTACTGAGGCGTCAACCTGTAGTAGCATTTTTGAATTCGTTATTACGAAAAACTGAATCGGATTCAAAACTTTTTAAAGGTTGTTCAAAATTATACAAAACCCATAGATCATCCTGGCATAGGAATTTTTCGAATTCAAAACAAGTGCTGCTATAGTAGCATTTTTGAATTTGAATTTTTGAAGTTGTCCTTCGGATTCAAAACTTTCTGAAGGTTGTTCAAAACGATACATAACCTAGACTACGAAATGGCATCGTTTCCGTTGATTTTGGTGAAAGTGCTGCTGAGGCGTCAACCTGTAGTAGCATTTTTGAATTCGTTATTACGAAAAACTGAATCGGATTCAAAACTTTTTAAAGGTTGTTCAAAACTATACAAAACCCATAGATCATCCTGGCATAGGAATTTTTCGAATTCAAAACAAGTGCTGCTATAGTAGCATTTTTGAATTTGAATTTTTGAAGTTGTCTTCCGGATTCAAAACTTTCTGAAGGTTGTTCAAAACGATACATAACCTAGACTACGAAATGGCATCGTTTCCGTTGAATTTGGTGAAAGTGCTAATGAGGCGTCAACCTGTAGTAGCATTTTTGAATTCGTTATTACGAAAAACTGAATCGGATTCAAAACTTTTAAAGGTTGTTCAAAACTATACAAAACCCATAGATCATCCTGGCATAGGAATTTTTCGAATTCAAAACAAGTGCTGCTATAGTAGCATTTTTGATTTTGAATTTTTGAAGTTGTCCTTCGGATTCAAAACTTTCTGAAGGTTGTTCAAAACGATACATAACCTAGACTACGAAATGGCATCGTTTCCGTTGAATTTGGTGAAAGTGCTACTGAGGCGTCAACCTGTAGTAGCATTTTTGAATTCGTTATTACGAAAAACTGAATCGGATTCAAAACTTTTTAAAGGTTGTTCAAAACTATACAAAACCCATAGATCATCCTGGCATAGGAATTTTTCGAATTCAAAACAAGTGCTGTATAGTAGCATTTTTGAATTTGAATTTTTGAAGTTGTCCTTCGGATTCAAAACTTTCTGAAGGTTGTTCAAAACGATACATAACCTAGACTACGAAATGGCATCGTTTCCGTTGAATTTGGTGAAAGTGCTACTGAGGCGTCAACCTGTAGTAGCATTTTTGAATTCGTTATTACGAAAAACTGAATCGGATTCAAAACTTTTTAAAGGTTGTTCAAAACTATACAAGACCCATAGATCATCCTGGCATAGGAATTTTTCGAATTCAAAACAAGTGCTGCTATAGTAGCATTTTTGAATTTGAATTTTTGAAGTTGTCCTTCGGATTTAAAACTTTCTGAAGGTTGTTCAAAACGATACATAACCTAGACTACGAAATGGCATCGTTTCCGTTGAATTTGGTAAAAGTGCTACTGAGGCGTCAACCTGTAGTAGCATTTTTGAATTCGTTATTAAGAAAAACTGAATCGGATTCAAAACTTTTTAAAGATTGTTCAAAACTATACAAAACCCATAGATCATCCTGGCATAGAAATTTTTCGAATTCAAAACAAGTGCTGCTATAGTAGCATTTTTAATTTGAATTTTTGAAGTTGTCCTTCGGATTCAAAACGTTCTGAAGGTTGTTCAAAACGATACATAACCTAGACTACGAAATGGCATCGTTTCCGTTGAATTTGGTAAAAGTGCTGCTGAGGCGTCAACCTGTAGTAGCATTTTTGAATTCGTTATTACGAAAAACTGAATCGGATTCAAAACTTTTTAAAGGTTGTTCAAACTATACAAAACCCTTAGATCATCCTGGCATAGGAATTTTTCGAATTCAAAACAAGTGCTGCTATAGTAGCATTTTTGATTTTGAATTTTTGAAGTTGTCCTTCGGATTTAAAACTTTCTGAAGGTTGTTCAAAACGATACATAACCTAGACTACGAAATGGCATCGTTTCCGTTGAATTTGGTGAAAGTGCTACTGAGGCGTCAACCTGTAGTAGCATTTTTGAATTCGTTATTACGAAAAACTGAATCGGATTCAAAACTTTTTAAAGGTTGTTCAAAACTATACAAAACCCATAGATCATCCTGGCATAGGAATTTTTCGAATTCAAAACAAGTGCTGCTATAGTAGCATTTTTGAATTTGAATTTTTGAAGTTGTCCTTCGGATTCAAAACTTTCTGAAAGTTGTTCAAAACGATACATAACCTAGACTACGAAATGGCATCGTTTCCGTTGATTTTGGTGAAAGTGCTGCTGAGGCGTAAACCTGTAGTAGCATTTTTGAATTCGTTATTACGAAAAACTGAATCGGATTCAAAACTTTTTAAAGGTTGTTCAAAACTATACAAAACCCATAGATCATCCTGGCATAGGAATTTTTCGAATTCAAAACAAGTGCTGCTATAGTAGCATTTTTGAATTTGAATTTTTGAAGTTGTCTTCCGGATTCAAAACTTTCTGAAGGTTGTTCAAAACGATACATAACCTAGACTACGAAATGGCATCGTTTCCGTTGAATTTGGTGAAAGTGCTACTGAGGCGTCAACCTGTAGTAGCATTTTTGAATTCGTTATTACGAAAAACTGAATCGGATTCAAAACTTTTTAAAGGTTGTTCAAACTATACAAAACCCATAGATCATCCTGGCATAGGAATTTTTCGAATTCGAAACAAGTGCTGCTATAGTAGCATTTTTGAATTTGAATTTTTGAAGTTGTCCTTCGTATTTAAAACTTTCTGAAGGTTGTTCAAAACGATACATAACCTAGACTACGAAATGGCACCGTTTCCGTTGAATTTGGTAAAAGTGCTACTGAGGCGTCAACCTGTAGTAGCATTTTTGAATTCGTTATTAGGAAAAACTGAATCGGATTCAAAACTTTTTAAAGGTTGTACAAAACTATACAAAACCCATAGATCAACCTGGCATAGAAATTTTTCGAATTCAAAACAAGTGCTGCTATAGTAGCATTTTTAATTTGAATTTTTGAATTTGTCCTTCGGATTCAAAACGTTCTGAAGGTTGTTCAAAACGATACATAACCTAGACTACGAAATGGCATCGTTTCCGTTGAATTTGGTAAAAGTGCTGCTGAGGCGTCAACCTGTAGTAGCATTTTTGAATTCGTTATTACGAAAAATTGAATCGGATTCAAAACTTTTTAAAGGTTGTTCAAACTATACAAAACCCTTAGATCATCCTGGCATAGGAATTTTTCGAATTCAAAACAAGTGCTGCTATAGTAGCATTTTTGAATTTGAATTTTTGAAGTTGTCCTTCGGATTCAAAACTTTCTGAAGGTTGTTCAAAACGATGCATAACCTAGACTACGAAATGGCATCGTTTCCGATGAATTTGCTGAAAGTGCTACTGAGGCGTCAACCTGTAGTAGCATTTTTGAATTCGTTATAACGAAAAACTGAATCGGATTCAAAACTTTTTAAAGGTTGTTCGAAACTATACAAAACCCATAGATCATCCTGGCATAGGAATTTTTCGAATTCAAAACAAGTGCTGCTATAGTAGCATTTTTGAATTTGAATTTTTGAAGTTGTCCTTCGGATTCAAAACTTTCTGATGGTTGTTCAAAACGATACATAACCTACACTACGAAATGGCATAGTTTCCGTTGAATTTGGTGAAGGTGCTGCTGAGGCGTCAACCTGTAGTAGCATTTTTGAATTCGTTATTACGAAAAACTGAATCGGATTCAAAACTGTTTAAAGGTTGTTCAAAACTATACGAAACCCATAGATCATCCTGGCATAGGAATTTTTCGAATTCAAAACAAGTGCTGCTATAGTAGCATTTTTGAAATTGAATTTTTGAAGTTGTCCTTCGGATTCAAAACTTTCTGAAGGTTGTTCAAAACGATACATAACCTAGACTACGAAATGGCATCGTTTCCGTTGAATTTGGTGAAAGTGCTACTGAGGCGTCAACCTGTAGTAGCATTTTTGAAATCGTTATTACGAAAAACTGAATCGGATTCAAAACTTTTTAAAGGTTGTTCAAAACTATACAAAACCCATAGATCATCCTGGCATAGGAATTTTTCGAATTCAAAACAAGTGCTGCTATATTAGCATTTTTGAATTTGAATTTTTGAAGTTGTCCTTCGGATTCAAAACTTTCTGAAGGTTGTTCAAAACGATACATAACCTAGACTACGAAATGGCATCGTTTCCGTTGAATTTGGTGAAAGTGCTACTGAGGCGTCAACCTGTAGTAGCATTTTTGAATTCGTTATTACGAAAAACTGAATCGGATTCAAAACTTTTTAAAGGTTGTTCAAAACTATACAAAACCCATAGATCATCCTGGCATAGGAATTTTTCGAATTCAAAACAAGTGCTGCTATAGTAGCATTTTTGAATTTGAATTTTTGAAGTTGTCCTTCGGATTCAAAACTTTCTGAAGGTTGTTCAAAACGATACATAACCTAGACTACGAAATGGCATCGTTTCCGTTGATTTTGGTGAAAGTGCTGCTGGGGCGTCAACCTGTAGTAGCATTTTTGAATTCGTTATTACGAAAAACTGAATCGGATTCAAAACTTTTTAAAGGTTGTTCAAAACTATACAAAACCCATAGATCATCCTGGCATAGGAATTTTTCGAATTCAAAACAAGTGCTGCTATAGTAGCATTTTTGAATTTGAATTTTTGAAGTTGTCTTCCGGATTCAAAACTTTCTGAAGGTTGTTCAAAACGATACATAACCTAGACTACGAAATGGCATCGTTTCCGTTGAATTTGGTGAAAGTGCTACTGAGGCGTCAACCTGTAGTAGCATTTTTGAATTCGTTATTACGAAAAACTGAATCGGATTCAAAACTTTTAAAGGTTGTTCAAAACTATACAAAACCCATAGATCATCCTGGCATAGGAATTTTTCGAATTCAAAACAAGTGCTGCTATAGTAGCATTTTTGATTTTGAATTTTTGAAGTTGTCCTTCGGATTCAAAACTTTCTGAAGGTTGTTCAAAACGATACATAACCTAGACTACGAAATGGCATCGTTTCCGTTGAATTTGGTGAAAGTGCTACTGAGGCGTCAACCTGTAGTAGCATTTTTGAATTCGTTATTACGAAAAACTGAATCGGATTCAAAACTTTTTAAAGGTTGTTCAAAACTATACAAAACCCATAGATCATCCTGGCATAGGAATTTTTCGAATTCAAAACAAGTGCTGTATAGTAGCATTTTTGAATTTGAATTTTTGAAGTTGTCCTTCGGATTCAAAACTTTCTGAAGGTTGTTCAAAACGATACATAACCTAGACTACGAAATGGCATCGTTTCCGTTGAATTTGGTGAAAGTGCTACTGAGGCGTCAACCTGTAGTAGCATTTTTGAATTCGTTATTACGAAAAACTGAATCGGATTCAAAACTTTTTAAAGGTTGTTCAAAACTATACAAGACCCATAGATCATCCTGGCATAGGAATTTTTCGAATTCAAAACAAGTGCTGCTATAGTAGCATTTTTGAATTTGAATTTTTGAAGTTGTCCTTCGGATTTAAAACTTTCTGAAGGTTGTTCAAAACGATACATAACCTAGACTACGAAATGGCATCGTTTCCGTTGAATTTGGTAAAAGTGCTACTGAGGCGTCAACCTGTAGTAGCATTTTTGAATTCGTTATTAAGAAAAACTGAATCGGATTCAAAACTTTTTAAAGATTGTTCAAAACTATACAAAACCCATAGATCATCCTGGCATAGAAATTTTTCGAATTCAAAACAAGTGCTGCTATAGTAGCATTTTTAATTTGAATTTTTGAAGTTGTCCTTCGGATTCAAAACGTTCTGAAGGTTGTTCAAAACGATACATAACCTAGACTACGAAATGGCATCGTTTCCGTTGAATTTGGTAAAAGTGCTGCTGAGGCGTCAACCTGTAGTAGCATTTTTGAATTCGTTATTACGAAAAACTGAATCGGATTCAAAACTTTTTAAAGGTTGTTCAAACTATACAAAACCCTTAGATCATCCTGGCATAGGAATTTTTCGAATTCAAAACAAGTGCTGCTATAGTAGCATTTTTGAATTTGAATTTTTGAAGTTGTCCTTCGGATTCAAAACTTTCTGAAGGTTGTTCAAAACGATGCATAACCTAGACTTCGAAATGGCATCGTTTCCGATGAATTTGCTGAAAGTGCTACTGAGGCGTCAACCTGTAGTAGCATTTTTGAATTCGTTATTAAGAAAAACTGAATCGGATTCAAAACTTTTTAAAGGTTGTTCGAAATTATACAAAACCCATAGATCATCCTGGCATAGGAATTTTTCGAATTCAAAACAAGTGCTGCTATAGTAGCATTTTTGAATTTAAATTTTTGAAGTTGTCCTTCGGATTCAAAACTTTCTGAAGGTTGTTCAAAACTATACATAACCTAGACTACGAAATGGCATCGTTTCCCTTCAATTTGGTGAAAGTGCTACTGAGGCGTCAACCTGTAGTAGCATTTTTCAATTCGTTATTACGAAAAACTGAATCGGATTCAAAACTGTTTAAAGGTTGTTCAAAACTATACAAAACCCATAGATCATCCTGGCATAGGAATTTTTCGAATTCAAAACAAGTGCTGCTATAGTAGCATTTTTGATTTTGAATTTTTGAAGTTGTCCTTCGGATTTAAAACTTTCTGAAGGTTGTTCAAAACGATACATAACCTAGACTACGAAATGGCATCGTTTCCGTTGAATTTGGTGAAAGTGCTACTGAGGCGTCAACCTGTAGTAGCATTTTTGAATTCGTTATTACGAAAAACTGAATCGGATTCAAAACTTTTTAAAGGTTGTTCAAAACTATAAAAAACCCATAGATCATCCTGGCATAGGAATTTTTCGAATTCAAAACAAGTGCTGCTATAGTAGCATTTTTGAATTTGAATTTTTGAAGTTGTCCTTCGGATTCAAAACTTTCTGAAAGTTGTTCAAAACGATACATAACCTAGACTACGAAATGGCATCGTTTCCGTTGATTTTGGTGAAAGTGCTGCTGAGGCGTAAACCTGTAGTAGCATTTTTGAATTCGTTATTACGAAAAACTGAATCGGATTCAAAACTTTTTAAAGGTTGTTCAAAACTATACAAAACCCATAGATCATCCTGGCATAGGAATTTTTCGAATTCGAAACAAGTGCTGCTATAGTAGCATTTTTGAATTTGAATTTTTGAAGTTGTCCTTCGTATTTAAAACTTTCTGAAGGTTGTTCAAAACGATACATAACCTAGACTACGAAATGGCACCGTTTCCGTTGAATTTGGTAAAAGTGCTACTGAGGCGTCAACCTGTAGTAGCATTTTTGAATTCGTTATTAGGAAAAACTGAATCGGATTCAAAACTTTTTAAAGGTTGTACAAAACTATACAAAACCCATAGATCAACCTGGCATAGAAATTTTTCGAATTCAAAACAAGTGCTGCTATAGTAGCATTTTTAATTTGAATTTTTGAATTTGTCCTTCGGATTCAAAACGTTCTGAAGGTTGTTCAAAACGATACATAACCTAGACTACGAAATGGCATCGTTTCCGTTGAATTTGGTAAAAGTGCTGCTGAGGCGTCAACCTGTAGTAGCATTTTTGAATTCGTTATTACGAAAAATTGAATCGGATTCAAAACTTTTTAAAGGTTGTTCAAACTATACAAAACCCTTAGATCATCCTGGCATAGGAATTTTTCGAATTCAAAACAAGTGCTGCTATAGTAGCATTTTTGAATTTGAATTTTTGAAGTTGTCCTTCGGATTCAAAACTTTCTGAAGGTTGTTCAAAACGATGCATAACCTAGACTACGAAATGGCATCGTTTCCGATGAATTTGCTGAAAGTGCTACTGAGGCGTCAACCTGTAGTAGCATTTTTGAATTCGTTATTACGAAAAACTGAATCGGATTCAAAACTTTTTAAAGGTTGTTCGAAACTATACAAAACCCATAGATCATCCTGGCATAGGAATTTTTCGAATTCAAAACAAGTGCTGCTATAGTAGCATTTTTGAATTTGAATTTTTGAAGTTGTCCTTCGGATTCAAAACTTTCTGATGGTTGTTCAAAACGATACATAACCTACACTACGAAATGGCATAGTTTCCGTTGAATTTGGTGAAGGTGCTGCTGAGGCGTCAACCTGTAGTAGCATTTTTGAATTCGTTATTACGAAAAACTGAATCGGATTCAAAACTGTTTAAAGGTTGTTCAAAACTATACGAAACCCATAGATCATCCTGGCATAGGAATTTTTCGAATTCAAAACAAGTGCTGCTATAGTAGCATTTTTGAAATTGAATTTTTGAAGTTGTCCTTCGGATTCAAAACTTTCTGAAGGTTGTTCAAAACGATACATAACCTAGACTACGAAATGGCATCGTTTCCGTTGAATTTGGTGAAAGTGCTACTGAGGCGTCAACCTGTAGTAGCATTTTTGAAATCGTTATTACGAAAAACTGAATCGGATTCAAAACTTTTTAAAGGTTGTTCAAAACTATACAAAACCCATAGATCATCCTGGCATAGGAATTTTTCGAATTCAAAACAAGTGCTGCTATATTAGCATTTTTGAATTTGAATTTTTGAAGTTGTCCTTCGGATTCAAAACTTTCTGAAGGTTGTTCAAAACGATACATAACCTAGACTACGAAATGGCATCGTTTCCGTTGAATTTGGTGAAAGTGCTACTGAGGCGTCAACCTGTAGTAGCATTTTTGAATTCGTTATTACGAAAAACTGAATCGGATTCAAAACTTTTTAAAGGTTGTTCAAAACTATACAAAACCCATAGATCATCCTGGCATAGGAATTTTTCGAATTCAAAACAAGTGCTGCTATAGTAGCATTTTTGAATTTGAATTTTTGAAGTTGTCCTTCGGATTCAAAACTTTCTGAAGGTTGTTCAAAACGATACATAACCTAGACTACGAAATGGCATCGTTTCCGTTGATTTTGGTGAAAGTGCTGCTGAGGCGTCAACCTGTAGTAGCATTTTTGAATTCGTTATTACGAAAAACTGAATCGGATTCAAAACTTTTTAAAGGTTGTTCAAAACTATACAAAACCCATAGATCATCCTGGCATAGGAATTTTTCGAATTCAAAACAAGTGCTGCTATAGTAGCATTTTTGAATTTGAATTTTTGAAGTTGTCTTCCGGATTCAAAACTTTCTGAAGGTTGTTCAAAACGATACATAACCTAGACTACGAAATGGCATCGTTTCCGTTGAATTTGGTGAAAGTGCTACTGAGGCGTCAACCTGTAGTAGCATTTTTGAATTCGTTATTACGAAAAACTGAATCGGATTCAAAACTTTTAAAGGTTGTTCAAAACTATACAAAACCCATAGATCATCCTGGCATAGGAATTTTTCGAATTCAAAACAAGTGCTGCTATAGTAGCATTTTTGATTTTGAATTTTTGAAGTTGTCCTTCGGATTCAAAACTTTCTGAAGGTTGTTCAAAACGATACATAACCTAGACTACGAAATGGCATCGTTTCCGTTGAATTTGGTGAAAGTGCTACTGAGGCGTCAACCTGTAGTAGCATTTTTGAATTCGTTATTACGAAAAACTGAATCGGATTCAAAACTTTTTAAAGGTTGTTCAAAATTATACAAAACCCATAGATCATCCTGGCATAGGAATTTTTCGAATTCAAAACAAGTGCTGTATAGTAGCATTTTTGAATTTGAATTTTTGAAGTTGTCCTTCGGATTCAAAACTTTCTGAAGGTTGTTCAAAACGATACATAACCTAGACTACGAAATGGCATCGTTTCCGTTGAATTTGGTGAAAGTGCTACTGAGGCGTCAACCTGTAGTAGCATTTTTGAATTCGTTATTACGAAAAACTGAATCGGATTCAAAACTTTTTAAAGGTTGTTCAAAACTATACAAGACCCATAGATCATCCTGGCATAGGAATTTTTCGAATTCAAAACAAGTGCTGCTATAGTAGCATTTTTGAATTTGAATTTTTGAAGTTGTCCTTCGGATTTAAAACTTTCTGAAGTTTGTTCAAAACGATACATAACCTAGACTACGAAATGGCATCGTTTCCGTTGAATTTGGTAAAAGTGCTACTGAGGCGTCAACCTGTAGTAGCATTTTTGAATTCGTTATTAAGAAAAACTGAATCGGATTCAAAACTTTTTAAAGATTGTTCAAAACTATACAAAACCCATAGATCATCCTGGCATAGAAATTTTTCGAATTCAAAACAAGTGCTGCTATAGTAGCATTTTTAATTTGAATTTTTGAAGTTGTCCTTCGGATTCAAAACGTTCTGAAGGTTGTTCAAAACGATACATAACCTAGACTACGAAATGGCATCGTTTCCGTTGAATTTGGTAAAAGTGCTGCTGAGGCGTCAACCTGTAGTAGCATTTTTGAATTCGTTATTACGAAAAACTGAATCGGATTCAAAACTTTTTAAAGGTTGTTCAAACTATACAAAACCCTTAGATCATCCTGGCATAGGAATTTTTCGAATTCAAAACAAGTGCTGCTATAGTAGCATTTTTGAATTTGAATTTTTGAAGTTGTCCTTCGGATTCAAAACTTTCTGAAGGTTGTTCAAAACGATGCATAACCTAGACTTCGAAATGGCATCGTTTCCGATGAATTTGCTGAAAGTGCTACTGAGGCGTCAACCTGTAGTAGCATTTTTGAATTCGTTATTAAGAAAAACTGAATCGGATTCAAAACTTTTTAAAGGTTGTTCGAAATTATACAAAACCCATAGATCATCCTGGCATAGCAATTTTTCGAATTCAAAACAAGTGCTGCTATAGTAGCATTTTTTAATTTAAATTTTTGAAGTTGTCCTTCGGATTCAAAACTTTCTGAAGGTTGTTCAAAACTATACATAACCTAGACTACGAAATGGCATCGTTTCCCTTCAATTTGGTGAAAGTGCTACTGAGGCGTCAACCTGTAGTAGCATTTTTGAATTCGTTATTACGAAAAACTGAATCGGATTCAAAACTGTTTAAAGGTTGTTCAAAACTATACAAAACCCATAGATCATCCTGGCATAGGAATTTTTCGAATTCAAAACAAGTGCTGCTATAGTAGCATTTTTGATTTTGAATTTTTGAAGTTGTCCTTCGGATTTAAAACTTTCTGAAGGTTGTTCAAAACGATACATAACCTAGACTACGAAATGGCATCGTTTCCGTTGAATTTGGTGAAAGTGCTACTGAGGCGTCAACCTGTAGTAGCATTTTTGAATTCGTTATTACGAAAAACTGAATCGGATTCAAAACTTTTTAAAGGTTGTTCAAAACTATACAAAACCCATAGATCATCCTGGCATAGGAATTTTTCGAATTCAAAACAAGTGCTGCTATAGTAGCATTTTTGAATTTGAATTTTTGAAGTTGTCCTTCGGATTCAAAACTTTCTGAAAGTTGTTCAAAACGATACATAACCTAGACTACGAAATGGCATCGTTTCCGTTGATTTTGGTGAAAGTGCTGCTGAGGCGTAAACCTGTAGTAGCATTTTTGAATTCGTTATTACGAAAAACTGAATCGGATTCAAAACTTTTTAAAGGTTGTTCAAAACTATACAAAACCCATAGATCATCCTGGCATAGGAATTTTTCGAATTCAAAACAAGTGCTGCTATAGTAGCATTTTTGAATTTGAATTTTTGAAGTTGTCTTCCGGATTCAAAACTTTCTGAAGGTTGTTCAAAACGATACATAACCTAGACTACGAAATGGCATCGTTTCCGTTGAATTTGGTGAAAGTGCTACTGAGGCGTCAACCTGTAGTAGCATTTTTGAATTCGTTATTACGAAAAACTGAATCGGATTCAAAACTTTTTAAAGGTTGTTCAAAACTATACAAAACCCATAGATCATCCTGGCATAGGAATTTTTCGAATTCGAAACAAGTGCTGCTATAGTAGCATTTTTGATTTTGAATTTTTGAAGTTGTCCTTCGGATTCAAAACTTTCTGAAGGTTGTTCAAAACGATACATAACCTAGACTACGAAATGGAATCGTTTCCGTTGAATTTGGTGAAAGTGCTACTGAGGCGTCAACCTGTAGTAGCATTTTTGAATTCGTTATTACGAAAAACTGAATCGGATTCAAAACTTTTTAAAGGTTGTTCAAAACTATACAAGACCCATAGATCATCCTGGCATAGGAATTTTTCGAATTCAAAACAAGTGCTGCTATAGTAGCATTTTTGAATTTGAATTTTTGAAGTTGTCCTTCTAATTCAAAACTTTCTGAAGGTTGTTCAAAACGATACATAACCTAGACTACGAAATGGCATCGTTTCCGTTGATTTTGGTGAAAGTGCTGCTGAGGCGTCAACCTGCGTAGCAATTTTGAATTCGTTATTACGAAAAACTGAATCGGATTCAAAACTTTTTAAAGGTTGTTCAAAACTATACAAAACCCTTAGATCATCCTGGCATAGGAATTTTTCGAATTCAAAACAAGTGCTGCTATAGTAGCATTTTTGAATTTGAATTTTTGAAGTTGTCCTTCGGATTCAAAACTTTCTGAAGGTTGTTCAAAACGATACATAACCTAGACTACGAAATGGCATCGTTTCCGTTGATTTTGGTGAAAGTGCTGCTGAGGCGTCAACCTGCGTAGCAATTTTGAATTCGTTATTACGAAAAACTGAATCGGATTCAAAACATTTTAAAGGTTCTTCAAACTATACAAAACCCTTAGATCATCCTGGCATAGGAATTTTTCGAATTCAAAACAAGTGCTGCTATAGTAGCATTTTTGAATTTGAATTTTTGAAGTTGTCCTTCGGATTCAAAACTTTCTGAAGGTTGTTCAAAACGATACATAACCTAGACTACGAAATGGCATCGTTTCCGTTGAATTTGGTGAAAGTGCTACTGAGGCGTCAACCTGTAGTAGCATTTTTGAATTCGTTATTTCGAAAAACTCAATCGGATTCAAAACTTTTTAAAGGTTGTTCAAAACTATACAAAACCCATAGATCATCCTGGCATAGGAATTTTTCGAATTCAAAACAAGTGCAGCTATAGTAGCATTTTTGAATTTGAATTTTTAAAGTTGTCCTTCGGATTCAAAACTTTCTGAAGGTTGTTCAAAACGATACATAACCTAGACTACGAAATGGCATCGTTTCCGTTGAATTTGGTGAAAGTGCTACTGAGGCGTCAACCTGTAGTAGCATTTTTGAATTCGTTATTACGAAAAACTGAATCGGATTCAAAACTTTTTAAAGGTTGTTCGAAACTATACAAAACCCATAGATCATCCTGGCATAGGAATTTTTCGAATTCAAAACAAGTGCTTCTATAGTAGCATTTTTGAATTTGAATTTTTGAAGTTGTCCTTCGGATTCAAAACTTTCTGAAGGTTGTTCAAAACGATACATAACATAGACTACGAAATGGCATCGTTTCCGTGGAATTTGGTGAAAGTGCTACTGAGGCGTCAACCTGTAGTAGCATTTTTAAATTCGTTATTACGAAAAACTGAATCGGATTCAAAACTTTTTAAAGGTTGTTCAAAACTATACAAAATCCATAGATCATCCTGGCATAGGAATTTTTCGAATTCAAAACAAGTGCTGCTATAGTAGCATTTTTGAATTTGAATTTTTGAAGTTGTCCTTCGGATTCAAATCTTTCTGAAGGTTGTTCAAAACGATACATAACCTAGACTACGAAATGGCATCGTTTCCGTTGAATTTGGTGAAAGTGCTACTGAGGCGTCAACCTGTAGTAGCATTTTTGAATTCGTTATTACGAAAAACTGAATCGGATTCAAAACTTTTTAAAGGTTGTTCAAAACTATACAAAACCCATAGATCATCCTGGCATAGGAATTTTTCGAATTCAAAATAAGTGCTGCTATAGTAGCATTTTTGAATTTGAATTTTTGAAGTTGTCCTTCGGATTCAAAACTTTCTGAAGGTTGTTCAAAACGATACATAACCTAGACTACGAAATGGCATCGTTTCCGTTGAATTTGGTGAAAGTGTTACTGAGGCGTCAACCTGTAGTAGCATTTTTGAATTCGTTATTACGAAAAACTGAATCGGATTCAAAATTTTTTAAAGGTTGTTCAAAACTATACAAAACCCATAGATCATCCTGGCATAGGAATTTTTCGAATTCAAAACAAGTGCTGCTATAGTAGCATTTTTGAATTTGAATTTTTGAAGTTGTCCTTCGGATTCAAAACGTTCTGAAGGTTGTTCAAAACGATACATAACCTAGACTACGAAATGGCATCGTTTCCGTTGAATTTGGTAAAAGTGCTGCTGAGGCGTCAACCTGTAGTAGCATTTTTGAATTCGTTATTACGAAAAACTGAATCGGATTCAAAACTTTTTAAAGGTTGTTCAAACTATACAAAACCCTTAGATCATCCTGGCATAGGAATTTTTCGAATTCAAAACAAGTGCTGCTATAGTAGCATTTTTGAATTTGAATTTTTGAAGTTGTCCTTCGGATTCAAAACTTTCTGAAGGTTGTTCAAAACGATGCATAACCTAGACTTCGAAATGGCATCGTTTCCGATGAATTTGCTGAAAGTGCTACTGAGGCGTCAACCTGTAGTAGCATTTTTGAATTCGTTATTAAGAAAAACTGAATCGGATTCAAAACTTTTTAAAGGTTGTTCGAAATTATACAAAACCCATAGATCATCCTGGCATAGGAATTTTTCGAATTCAAAACAAGTGCTGCTATAGTAGCATTTTTGAATTTAAATTTTTGAAGTTGTCCTTCGGATTCAAAACTTTCTGAAGGTTGTTCAAAACTATACATAACCTAGACTACGAAATGGCATCGTTTCCCTTCAATTTGGTGAAAGTGCTACTGAGGCGTCAACCTGTAGTAGCATTTTTGAATTCGTTATTACGAAAAACTGAATCGGATTCAAAACTTTTTAAAGGTTGTTCAAAACTATACAAAACCCATAGATCATCCTGGCATAGGAATTTTTCGAATTCAAAACAAGTGCTGCTATAGTAGCATTTTTGATTTTGAATTTTTGAAGTTGTCCTTCGGATTTAAAACTTTCTGAAGGTTGTTCAAAACGATACATAACCTAGACTACGAAATGGCATCGTTTCCGTTGAATTTGGTGAAAGTGCTACTGAGGCGTCAACCTGTAGTAGCATTTTTGAATTCGTTATTACGAAAAACTGAATCGGATTCAAAACTTTTTAAAGGTTGTTCAAAACTATACAAAACCCATAGATCATCCTGGCATAGGAATTTTTCGAATTCAAAACAAGTGCTGCTATAGTAGCATTTTTGAATTTGAATTTTTGAAGTTGTCCTTCGGATTCAAAACTTTCTGAAAGTTGTTCAAAACGATACATAACCTAGACTACGAAATGGCATCGTTTCCGTTGATTTTGGTGAAAGTGCTGCTGAGGCGTAAACCTGTAGTAGCATTTTTGAATTCGTTATTACGAAAAACTGAATCGGATTCAAAACTTTTTAAAGGTGTTCAAAACTATACAAAACCCATAGATCATCCTGGCATAGGAATTTTTCGAATTCAAAACAAGTGCTGCTATAGTAGCATTTTTGAATTTGAATTTTTGAAGTTGTCTTCCGGATTCAAAACTTTCTGAAGGTTGTTCAAAACGATACATAACCTAGACTACGAAATGGCATCGTTTCCGTTGTATTTGGTGAAAGTGCTACTGAGGCGTCAACCTGTAGTAGCATTTTTGAATTCGTTATTACGAAAAACTGAATCGGATTCAAAACTTTTTAAAGGTTGTTCAAAACTATACAAAACCCATAGATCATCCTGGCATAGGAATTTTTCGAATTCGAAACAAGTGCTGCTATAGTAGCATTTTTGATTTTGAATTTTTGAAGTTGTCCTTCGGATTCAAAACTTTCTGAAGGTTGTTCAAAACGATACATAACCTAGACTACGAAATGGTATCGTTTCCGTTGAATTTGGTGAAAGTGCTACTGAGGCGTCAACCTGTAGTAGCATTTTTGAATTCGTTATTACGAAAAACTGAATCGGATTCAAAACTTTTTAAAGGTTGTCCAAACTATACAAAACCCATAGATCATCCTGGCATAGGAATTTTTCGAATTCAAAACAAGTGCTGCTATAGTAGCATTTTTGAATTTGAATTTTTGAAGTTGTAATTCGGATTCAAAACTTTCTGAAGGTTGTTCAAAACTATACATAACCTAGACTACGAAATGGCATCGTTTCCGTTGAATTTGGTGAAAGTGCTACTGAGGCGTCAACCTGTAGTAGCATTTTTGAATTCGTTATTACGAAAAACTGAATCGGATTCAAAACTTTTTAAAGGTTGTTCAAAACTATACAAAACCCATAGATCATCCTGGCATAGGAATTTTTCGAATTCAAAACAAGTGCTGCTATAGTAGCATTTTTGAATTTGAATTTTTGAAGTTGTCCTTCGGATTCAAACTTTCTGAAGGTTGTTCAAAACGATACATAACCTAGACTACGAAATGGCATCGTTTCCGTTGATTTTGGTGAAAGTGCTGCTGAGGCGTCAACCTGCGTAGCAATTTTGAATTCGTTATTACGAAAAACTGAATCGGATTCAAAACATTTTAAAGGTTCTTCAAACTATACAAAACCCTTAGATCATCCTGGCATAGGAATTTTTCGAATTCAAAACAAGTGCTGCTATAGTAGCATTTTTGAATTTGAATTTTTGAAGTTGTCCTTCGGATTCAAAACTTTCTGAAGGTTGTTCAAAACGATACATAACCTAGACTACGAAATGGCATCGTTTCCGTTGAATTTGGTGAAAGTGCTACTGAGGCGTCAACCTGTAGTAGCATTTTTGAATTCGTTATTACGAAAAACTCAATCGGATTCAAAACTTTTTAAAGGTTGTTCAAAACTATACAAAACCCATAGATCATCCTGGCATAGGAATTTTTCGAATTCAAAACAAGTGCAGCTATAGTAGCATTTTTGAATTTGAATTTTTAAAGTTGTCCTTCGGATTCAAAACTTTCTGAAGGTTGTTCAAAACGATACATAACCTAGACTACGAAATGGCATCGTTTCCGTTGAATTTGGTGAAAGTGCTACTGAGGCGTCAACCTGTAGTAGCATTTTTGAATTCGTTATTACGAAAAACTGAATCGGATTCAAAACTTTTTAAAGGTTGTTCGAAACTATACAAAACCCATAGATCATCCTGGCATAGGAATTTTTCGAATTCAAAACAAGTGCTTCTATAGTAGCATTTTTGAATTTGAATTTTTGAAGTTGTCCTTCGGATTCAAAACTTTCTGAAGGTTGTTCAAAACGATACATAACATAGACTACGAAATGGCATCGTTTCCGTGGAATTTGGTGAAAGTGGTACTGAGGCGTCAACCTGTAGTAGCATTTTTAAATTCGTTATTACGAAAAACTGAATCGGATTCAAAACTTTTTAAAGGTTGTTCAAAACTATACAAAATCCATAGATCATCCTGGCATAGGAATTTTTCGAATTCAAAACAAGTGCTGCTATAGTAGCATTTTTGAATTTGAATTTTTGAAGTTGTCCTTCGGATTCAAATCTTTCTGAAGGTTGTTCAAAACGATACATAACCTAGACTACGAAATGGCATCGTTTCCGTTGAATTTGGTGAAAGTGCTACTGAGGCGTCAACCTGTAGTAGCATTTTTGAATTCGTTATTACGAAAAACTGAATCGGATTCAAAACTTTTTAAAGGTTGTTCGAAACTATACAAAACCCATAGATCATCCTGGCATAGGAATTTTTCGAATTCAAAACAAGTGCTGCTATAGTAGCATTTTTGAATTTGAATTTTTGAAGTTGTCCTTCGGATTCAAAACTTTCTGAAGGTTGTTCAAAACGATACATAACCTAGACTACGAAATGGCATCGTTTCCGTTGAATTTGCTGAAAGTGCTACTGAGGCGTCAACCTGTAGTAGCATTTTTGAATTCGTTATTACGAAAAACTGAATCGGATTCAAAACTTTTTAAAGGTTGTTCGAAACTATACAAAACCCATAGATCATCCTGGCATAGGAATTTTTCGAATTCAAAACAAGTGCTGCTATAGTAGCATTTTTGAATTTGAATTTTTGAAGTTGTCCTTCGGATTCAAAACTTTCTGAAGGTTGTTCAAAACGATACATAAACTAGACTACGAAATGGAATCGTTTCCGTTGAATTTGGTGAAAGTGCTACTGAGGCGTCAACCTGTAGTAGCATTTTTGAAATCGTTATTACAAAAAACTGAATCGGATTCAAAACTTTTTAAAGGTTGTTCAAAACTATACAAAACCCATAGATCATCCTGGCATAAGAATTTTTCGAATTCAAAACAAGTGCTGCTATAGTAGCATTTTTGAATTTGAATTTTTGAAGTTGTCCTTCGGATTTAAAACTTTCTGAAGTTTGTTCAAAACGATACATAACCTAGACTACGAAATGGCATCGTTTCCGTTGAATTTGGTGAAAGTGCTGAGGCGTCAACCTGTAGTAGCATTTTTGAATTCGTTATTACGAAAAACTGAATCGGATTCAAAACTTTTTAAAGGTTGTTCAAAACTATACAAAACCCATAGATCATCCAGGCATAGGAATTTTTCGAATTCAAAACAAGTGCTGCTATAGTAGCATTTTTGAATTTGAATTTTTGAAGTTGTCCTTCGGATTCAAAACTTTCTGAAGGTTGTTCAAAACGATACATAACATAGACTACGAAATGGCATAGTTTCCCTTGAATTTTGTGAAAGTGCTGATGAGGCGTGAACCTGTAGTAGCATTTTTGAATTCGTTATTACGAAAAACTGAATCGGATTCAAAACTTTTTAAAGGTTGTTCAAAACTATACAAAACCCATAGATCATCCTGGCATAGGAATTTTTCGAATTCAAAACAAGTGCTGCTATATTAGCATTTTTGAATTTGAATTTTTGAAGTTGTAATTCGGATTCAAAACTTTCTGAAGGTTGTTCAAAACGATACATAACCTAGACTACGAAATGGCATCGTTTCCGTTGAATTTGGTGAAATTGTTACTGAGGCGTCAACCTGTAGTAGCATTTTTGAATTCGTTATTACGAAAAACTGAATCGGATTCAAAAGTTTTTAAAGGTTGTTCAAAACTACACAAAACCCATAGATCATCCTGGCATAGGAATTTTTCGAATTCAAAACAAGTGCTGCTATAGTAGCATTTTTGAATTTGAATTTTTGAAGTTGTAATTCGGATTCAAAACTTTCTGAAGGTTGTTCAAAACTATACATAACCTAGACTACGAAATGGCATCGTTTCCGTTGAATTTGGTGAAAGTGCTGCTGAGGCGTTAACCTGTAGTAGCATTTTTGAATTCGTTATTACGAAAAACTGAATCGGATTCAAAACTTTTTAAAGGTTGTTCAAAACTATACAAGACCCATAGATCATCCTGGCATAGGAATTTTTCGAATTCAAAACAAGTGCTGCTATAGTAGCATTTTTGAATTTGAATTTTTGAAGTTGTCCTTCGGATTCAAAACTTTCTGAAGGTTGTTCAAAACGATACATAACCTAGACTACGAAATGGCATCGTTTCCGTTGATTTTGGTGAAAGTGCTGCTGAGGCGTCAACCTGCGTAGCAATTTTGAATTCGTTATTACGAAAAACTGAATCGGATTCAAAACATTTTAAAGGTTCTTCAAACTATACAAAACCCTTAGATCATCCTGGCATAGGAATTTTTCGAATTCAAAACAAGTGCTGCTATAGTAGCATTTTTGAATTTGAATTTTTGAAGTTGTCCTTCGGATTCAAATCTTTCTGAAGGTTGTTCAAAACGATACATAACCTAGACTACGAAATGGCATCGTTTCCGTTGAATTTGGTGAAAGTGCTACTGAGGCGTCAACCTGTAGTAGCATTTTTGAATTCGTTATTACGAAAAACTGAATCGGATTCAAAACTTTTTAAAGGTTGTTCAAAACTATACAAAACCCATAGATCATCCTGGCATAGGCATTTTTCGAATTCAAAACAAGTGCTGCTATAGTAGCATTTTTGAATTTGAATTTTTGAAGTTGTCCTTCGGATTCAAAACTTTCTGAAGGTTGTTCAAAACGATACATAACCTAGACTACGAAATGGCATCGTTTCCGTTCAATTTGGTGAAAGTGCTACTGAGGCGTCAACCTGTAGTAGCATTTTTGAATTCGTTATTACGAAAAACTGAATCGGATTCAAAACTTTTTAAAGGTTGTTCAAAACTATACAAAACCCATAGATCATCCTGGCATAGGAATTTTTCGAATTCAAAACAAGTGCTTCTATAGTAGCATTTTTTGAATTTGAATTTTTGAAGTTGTCCTTCGGATTCAAAACTTTCTGAAGGTTGTTCAAAACGATACATAACATAGACTACGAAATGGCATCGTTTCCGTTGAATTTGGTGAAAGTGCTACTGAGGCGTCAACCTGTAGTAGCATTTTTAAATTCGTTATTACGAAAAACTGAATCGGATTCAAAACTTTTTAAAGGTTGTTCAAAACTATACAAAACCCATAGATCATCCTGGCATAGGAATTTTTCGAATTCAAAACAAGTGCTGCTATAGTAGCATTTTTGAATTTGAATTTTTGAAGTTGTCCTTCGGATTCAAAACTTTCTGAAGGTTGTTCAAAACGATACATAACCTAGACTACGAAATGGCATCGTTTCCGTTGAATTTGGTGAAAGTGCTACTGAGGCGTCAACCTGTAGTAGCATTTTTGAATTCGTTATTACGAAAAACTGAATCGGATTCAAAACTTTTTAAAGGTTGTTCAAAACTATACAAAACCCATAGATCATCCTGGCATAGGAATTTTTCGAATTCAAAACAAGTGCTGCTATAGTAGCATTTTTGAATTTGAATTTTTGAAGTTGTCCTTCGGATTCAAAACTTTCTGAAGGTTGTTCAAAACGATACATAACCTAGACTACGAAATGGCATCGTTTCCGTTGAATTTGGTGAAAGTGCTACTGAGGCGTCAACCTGTAGTAGCATTTTTGAATTCGTTATTACGAAAAACTGAATCGGATTCAAAACTTTTTAAAGGTTGTTCAAAACTATACAAAACCCATAGATCATCCTGGCATAGGAATTTTTCGAATTCAAAACAAGTGCTGCTATAGTAGCATTTTTGAATTTGAATTTTTGAAGTTGTCCTTCGGATTCAAAACTTTCTGAAGGTTGTTCAAAACGATACATAACCTAGACTACGAAATGGTATCGTTTCCGTTGAATTTGGTGAAAGTGCTACTGAGGCGTCAACCTGTAGTAGCATTTTTGAATTCGTTATTACGAAAAACTGAATCGGATTCAAAACTTTTTAAAGGTTGTTCAAAACTATACAAAACCCATAGATCATCCCGGCATAGGAATTTTTCGAATTCAAAACAAGTGCTGCTATAGTAGCATTTTTGAATTTGAATTTTTGAAGTTGTCCTTCGGATTCAAAACTTTCTGAAGGTTGTTCAAAACGATACATAACCTAGACTACGAAATGGCATCGTTTCCGTTGAATTTGGTGAAAGTGCTACTGAGGCGTCAACCTGTAGTAGCATTTTTGAATTCGTTATTACGAAAAACTGAATCGGATTCAAAACTTTTTAAAGGTTGTTCAAAACTATACAAAACCCATAGATCATCCTGGCATAGGAATTTTTCGAGTTCAAAACAAGTTCATCTATAGTAGCATTTTTGAATTCGTTATTACGAAAAACTGAATCGGATTCAAAACTTTTTAAAGGTTGTTCAAAACTATACAAAACCCATAGATCATCATGGCATATTAATTTTTCGAATTCAAAATGGTGCTACTACAGGTTGACAGACATCAACGTTCGTACATTGCAACAGAGGAGTCGAGTGATAAAAAATGTCCCGATATCACGTTCTGAAGAAGGAAAAAAAGAAAAGAAAAGAAGAAAAAACAGCAGCTTTAACAGTGGCTGAATTAGCAGACAGTTGCTCTCCATTTTTTGTCCCGCACTATGGCTTTTTAATGCCAACCTTTGTCTTCCAAGAGAAATTAAACTTTTCTTGCCCCCCTCCCCCCCACCTTCCCACCGTTTTGGAACTGAATCGCCACCATCGACCTTAAACTCTGCGAGGTTCTATCTATACCCCTGTAAAAAAATGATGTTTAGCCCCCCCGAAAAGAATTTCTGGATACGTGCCTGTCTACCAACCTTAACTATTTACACTTGTCAGACAAATGTTCAGGGTTGTAATATGTGATGACACAGAGGTAAACTATGCCCTCTTCCTAAAGGTTTGAGAGTGCCCTATGTACAGCTGTATAGCTAGTTCCTACGCCACTGTATGTATATGTTTGTATATATACCTATATATGATTGTAAATGTGTATATAAATATATATACATACATACATATATATATATATATATATATATATATATAAAAAGGTAAAGTGTTCCCCTGTGCATAGCTTCACGCCATGAAGGCATATAGGGGGTGTGGGGGTAACGCCCCACACTTTCTTGATCCGGTCGTGAGGTGATGTGATCAGCATCACGCCCCTAACCGCCTTTACCCCCCAGGGTTTCCCCCAGGTACCCATGTTATTCGACGCTGGGTAGGCGCCGGGGCCGCTTCCACCGTTAGAAAAGTTCCCGGATTTGAACCGGCCGGGGATCGAACCCGGGACCTTGAGCATGGTAGTCAGACGCGTTACCGACTGAGCCACCGCGGCGGAAATATATATTTATAAATAATACAAACAATGTATTTCAACACTTTTATTGTGTGTATAATATAAGAAGTTATGTTGTTTAGTTTAATCAACTTTATGTAATTGTATAATTTATGTGAAAGTATTTGCGTTTATTATGTGTGTGTGTGTGTGTGTGTGTGTGTGTGTGTGTGTGTGTGTGAAACATGTCCACTTTGTAAATAAAATCTATTTTACTATGAAGTGTCACTCCTTTGACAAAATGGAAATTTACGAGCTTCAAGTTACCACTCGATGTTAATTTGCATTTATTATGTGTGTGTGTGTGTGTGTGTGTGAGTGTGTGTATACACACATACATGCCATGCAAATCAAAAACAGAAAGATAAGAAAGAACGAGATCGACTTCAGCCTCCTGCATCCAAAATAAACTAAAGTTATTACTGTTATTATTAACTGATTACATGCAAAATATCACTCACATGATTGAAACAATAGAAACTACGATATACCCAACACAAGATGGTTGAATATGTTAGTGTTGGTTATTGTTTACATACCATTGAGTCCTATTTTTTTCAAGCTGACAACAATTAACGTCACAGTTGGTCACCAACAAAGGCAGCAGCATAGAGTAAAAGTTGGAGCACAATAAATAATATTTAGAAAATAATATATATAATAATATATGTGTATGTGTGTGTGCGCGAATTATGCATATACACGAGAAGGAAAAAGATAAAGCCTTAAACAAAAAATATCAACATTTCACGTTCACACTGCAGTCAGAAATAACTCGTTCGGTACATGAATTGAAAAAAAAAAAAGAAACGGCTGTGCACTGTGCTGCTAAGGCTGGCCTTAGGTTTGTTGGATGAGAGAAAAGTGTAGTTACTCTTGGAGTACCTACCTCTGGATAGAATCATGTTTGACAAGGAATAAATAAAAAGAATAAATGAATGAATATTAAATTTATGCACCATCCTATGCAACATTCAAATTTATGCACCATCCTATGCAACATTCACTTACACGTAAAATATCTGAACATACAATTCCTATAAACAAACGCAAACAATTGGACCTGTCAGATTCACTTAAAGTAACATCTTTCTAGGTCCTTGACTAGCCATAGCGTCGAGCACTTCGTCAGGAGTACGAACTGACCTCCAATGGACTGACAGCAGTGCCAGACCTGTCAGTCTGTTACTTCCCATCCGGTTTCTCAAGAATGTTTTTATTCTTTTCATTGTGGAAAATGATCTCTCCACAGAAGCTGTCGAGATAGGGATTGTCGCCAGCACTCGGAGAAGAGCATGAAAACCTCGGAAGAAAGCGGGATCACAGGCGTCCAGTACGCTTATTAAGTCCGATGGCTGCGCCTAAAATATACCTCGGCCGACTCATGGGGATAATTACTCCTTTTGGTCTGTTTGCTGCAAATCCGAGGCACTTCGACCGAAGTGCCAAACAAGTTTTTCATGGAGTTATTAGCAGCGGTGAACAATTCTCCGAATTTTCGGTCGGACTTTTCTCTCGGCTCTTTCAGGACTTGGATCACATTTTCTGCATATTCTACTGCTACTGCAAGGTCATGGGATGGGTTCTGCAAGTACATTGACAAAGGCAGCGTGTGACTGAAAATTTCTTTGCACACTAGCAGGGACACGATGAATGGCCTTTTTTTCAATTGCAGACAATAATTGCGCCGCTGTTGAAGACACAGCCCTGTTTCTATCAGAAAGATCACGCAAAAAGGCTACAATAGGTTCCAGGAGCTGAAGGAACACAATGACTGCGTCGTGTCTCTCGATAAATCTCGTATCGCACAAACTCAGTAGGCGCCGTTTCTTTTCTTCAGGCATCAAAGCATCTACGGTGTCCCTGAGCATTTTTACAGCTAGGGAGTTATTTTGAAACAATGAACAAGTGTATCTCATTACTCCGAAGCTGTTACGCACGCACGGAATGGACAATCCACTCGATAACGCAAGATTCAAACGGCGAGAGGCACAGTGGACGTAGACAGCTCTCGGATACTTCTGTTTGATTCTAGCCTAAACACCAGTGATGTGTCCTCCCATATTTGCAGCTCCATCAAAGCCAAGACCCACCAAATTGTTCATATTGAGTCCCAAGCACTCACAAGTGTTCAAAATTGTCTCTGTCACGGCTTCACCAGTCATATCATATATTGGCACGAAACAAAGGATGTCTTCTCGAACGCAGTTAAATGGTGAAACAAATCTAATGCACAGTGAAAACTGTTCCGTTCCCGATACATCTAAAGTTTCCTCCC
>NW_028143447.1:0-91426 GCF_977018435.1 Lepisma saccharinum | reverse complement strand
GAGAAAGTTGATGGCTCAACGAGTATTTTTTATCATCGTACAAAAAACCAGACTCTTTATTTTGCTGACGTCGAAAATTTGGACAACTTCTATTATAAAGTTTCCAACGAGCTGGTTAAGAAACATGACGGTTTCGAGGCTAAAGGGTCGGGATGGTCTCTGTGTGGAAGTGCTCACACGTTAACCGTTTACGTGAACCGATTCTCGCCTCTTCGCGCTTCCAGCTACGTTCCTCTTCCACCGAACATTCAACACAAGAGAGCTGTGTTAAATATACAGAACAGCGATAACAAGTGTTTCCTGTGGTGTATATTGGCTGCACTGTATCCTGTTTATTGCAAAAATAATCCACAGTGGGTTGGACATTACAAACAATACGAGTCCGAATTTGAAAGTGTTATGTCTGGCATCGAATACCCGGTGACATTGTCGGATATAACAAAGTTCGAAAATCGTGCAGGAAAACGCATCGCTATTAATGTATATTCCTTCACGTCAGATAAATATCTCGTGCATCCCGTCAGGATAAGCGATATCGACGATGACGATGCTCGTGTAATAAATCTTCTTCTAATTTCAAACGAGGATGTTCATCATTACACGCTAATTCGTTCTCTATCACGTTTGGTCAGAAGTCAAACTACCAAGTATGCAAACAACATCGAAGTTTGCCCGAGATGCCTAACCACGTTCGACGATCGTGACCGACGTGTTCATCAAAATCTTCATAGTCGTCAAATTGCTATCGAGAAACTTGCCGAACATAAAATTTATTGCGGTGACAACAGACCGGCCAGAATGTTGATGCCCGAAACGAACGAAGTCGAAGAATTCAAAATGCACAAGGCATTGTTGGAACATCCCGCAATCATCGTTGCAGATTTCGAGTCTTTCCTGAAACCACTCTCCTACTGCGAACCGGATCCTGAAATTTCCTCCACAACGCCGTACCAGCTTCATCAACCTAATAGTTTCGGCTATGTTGTTGTGCGACGTGATAAAATAAATGAAGCATATTTATACCGCGGACCAAATGTAATCGAACACTTCCTGGAAAAAATGGTGGAGGAGGTTGAGGTAATTGGTAGCGTACTGCTTACATCAAAACCGATGGCACCTTTAACTGAAAATGAACTTCAAAATTACAATTCCACTGAGGTGTGTCCGGTATGTGATCAAAGTTTCACTGATGAGAACAAAAAAATATTCCACCACGATCATTTCAGCGGAAACTACATAGGTGGAATTTGCAACACGTGCAATCTTAAAATCCAGAAACCTAAATTCATCCCCATATTCTTTCACAACGGAAGCGGATATGATTTTCACCACCTTGTGAGACATCTTGGCTACGATCCGAAACGTATAGGTGTCTTGGCCGAGAATGAAGAACGCTACATTAGTCTCAGCAAGCAAGTGTCGATTCCGGGAACGAAAAATACAATCGAGATGCGCTTCCTGGATTCGTATAGATTTCTCTCTGCAAGTCTGGATGCTTTAGCGAACAAACTCACCGACGATCAATTTAAAATAACTAGAGCTAGTTTTCCCAACGTAGACATAGAACTCGTTAGACGTAAAGGGGTTTATCCTTACGAATATGTTAGTGATGGTTCTAAATTTAACGACGACGCTCTTCCACTTCCAAGAGAATTTTACAGCAGACTCAGAGAGAAAGGAATCACGGACGAAGAATACCAACACGCGCAACTCATGTGGGAGAAATTAGAATGTAGGACACTCGGAGACTACCACGACGCATACTTAAAATTAGACGTGACGATACTCGCGGATGTTTTTCAAGCGTTCAGGAAAACGGCAACGAATATTTATAAATTAGATCCAGCGTATTTCTACAGTCTACCGGGATTAGCGTGGTCGGCAATGTTATTCCAGACAAAGGTCAAGCTGGAACTGATATCGGACGTTGACATGTTGCTATTTATCGAAAGAGGGATACGAGGTGGAATGGTGCAATGCGTACAGAGACATGCAAAAGCTAATAACGTACACATGAAAGAAGATTACGATTCAAATCGAGAATCGAATTACATCTTCTACGCCGACGTTAATAATCTCTACGGACATGCCATGGTTCAGAAACTTCCTTACGGGGGATTCGAATGGTTAGATCCCACTTCGATAGACATTATTCATTTCGACGATAGCGAGTGTGGTTTCTTCGCAGAGGTAGATCTCCAATTCTCCGACCACCTGCACGACACGTTTTCGGATTTGCCTCCGACTCCCGAAATCAAATGTCCACCCGACTCGGTTCAAGACAAGCTTTTGTTAACATTGGACCCTAAACAGAGATACGTCGTCCACTACAAGAATCTCCGGTTTTTGATTGGGAAGGGTGTTCAGATAGTAAATGTTAGAATAATACTAAAGTTTAAACATTCCACGTGGTTAAGACCTTACATAGAAACTAACACACAACATAGAACAGCTGCCACTTCCGATTTAGACAAGGACTTCTTTAAATTAATGAACAATGCGGTGTACGGAAAGACCATGGAGAATGTTAGAAAGCACGTAGACGTGAAATTAATTTCCGATAAGAATAAATGTCGGAAGTGGATAGCCGATCCTAGATTCAAGTCGAGAAAAATTTACAACGAGAATTTGGCACTTTTCAATCTAGATATAAAATTGATGAAATTCAGAAAACCAATTTACGTTGGCGCAACGGTTCTCGACTTGTCGAAACTTTACATGTTCGAATTTCATTATGACGTGATGAAACCCTTCTACAATGATAAAATATCACTTTTGTACACGGACACCGACAGCTTCATTTACAGCATACAAACACCTAACCTCTATGAAGACATAAAAAATCCTTCCCATGCTTGAGTATTTCGATACTTCTGCGTATCCTCAACCCAACAGATTTGGAATTCCATCTCGTAACAAAAAAGTCCTAGGTAAACTGAAAGATGAATGTAACGGTGATATTATTGTCGAGTTCGCGGTTTGCGTTCGAAGATGTATGCCATGAGAACAGAGAGTAGCGTCACGAAGAAAGCAAAAGGTGTGGGCAAGAATACGGTGGAGAACAAACTCACCTTCCACGATTACATCGATTGCCTTTACTCACAATCGACGATACTAAGTATAGAACAAAGAATCCAAAGTGTAGACCATGTGATTACAACAAACAAAGTTAGGAAAGTAGCATTAGATCCGCATGACGATAAAAGATGTATTTTGTCTTGTGGAATCCACACGTTGCCTTGGGGACACTATCGTTTAGAAATTAGTAAAAATTGTAGGCAATGCAAATGAAAAAAAATAAACTTAAATAACTATAACTAAAATAAAAAAACTTTAACTGTCTCAAATTATCACATACACAATAAATAACTAGCAAGGACAATGAATCTCTTTGGTTTCCGAAAGAAAACAATGGAGACTGTACACCGCACGGCAGATCATGAATTTCTACCTTCCATGTTATCTAAACTCGACGGCCTGTTGATCAATCAATTTTCCGAACGCTGCTCTTCTTGCTGGAACAGTGACGATTTTGGATTCGCGACGATCGACATGACGAGGAAACCCAACGACGGAAAATACAGAAACAAAATCAACGACTTTCTAAACGTTGCAACGTTGTGAAAACGACTTGAATCTAGGATCGGCTATCCACTTCCGACATTTATTCTTATCGGAAATTAATTTCACGTCTACGTGCTTTCTAACATTCTCCATGGTCTTTCCGTACACCGCATTGTTCATTAATTTAAAGAAGTCCTTGTCTAAATCGGAAGTGGCAGCTGTTCTATGTTGTGTGTTAGTTTCTATGTAAGGTCTTAACCACGTGGAATGTTTAAACTTTAGTATTATTCTAACATTTACTATCTGAACACCCTTCCCAATCAAAAACCGGAGATTCTTGTAGTGGACGACGTATCTCTGTTTAGGGTCCAATGTTAACAAAAGCTTGTCTTGAACCGAGTCGGGTGGACATTTGATTTCGGGAGTCGGAGGCAAATCCGAAAACGTGTCGTGCAGGTGGTCGGAGAATTGGAGATCTACCTCTGCGAAGAAACCACACTCGCTATCGTCGAAATGAATAATGTCTATCGAAGTGGGATCTAACCATTCGAATCCCCCGTAAGGAAGTTTCTGAACCATGGCATGTCCGTAGAGATTATTAACGTCGGCGTAGAAGATGTAATTCGATTCTCGATTTGAATCGTAATCTTCTTTCATGTGTACGTTATTAGCTTTTGCATGTCTCTGTACGCATTGCACCATTCCACCTCGTATCCCTCTTTCGATAAATAGCAACATGTCAACGTCCGATATCAGTTCCAGCTTGACCTTTGTCTGGAATAACATTGCCGACCACGCTAATCCCGGTAGACTGTAGAAATACGCTGGATCTAATTTATAAATATTCGTTGCCGTTTTCCTGAACGCTTGAAAAACATCCGCGAGTATCGTCACGTCTAATTTTAAGTATGCGTCGTGGTAGTCTCCGAGTGTCCTACATTCTAATTTCTCCCACATGAGTTGCGCGTGTTGGTATTCTTCGTCCGTGATTCCTTTCTCTCTGAGTCTGCTGTAAAATTCTCTTGGAAGTGGAAGAGCGTCGTCGTTAAATTTAGAACCATCACTAACATATTCGTAAGGATAAACCCCTTTACGTCTAACGAGTTCTATGTCTACGTTGGGAAAACTAGCTCTAGTTATTTTAAATTGATCGTCGGTGAGTTTGTTCGCTAAAGCATCCAGACTTGCAGAGAGAAATCTATACGAATCCAGGAAGCGCATCTCGATTGTATTTTTCGTTCCCGGAATCGACACTTGCTTGCTGAGACTAATGTAGCGTTCTTCATTCTCGGCCAAGACACCTATACGTTTCGGATCGTAGCCAAGATGTCTCACAAGGTGGTGAAAATCATATCCGCTTCCGTTGTGAAAGAATATGGGGATGAATTTAGGTTTCTGGATTTTAAGATTGCACGTGTTGCAAATTCCACCTATGTAGTTTCCGCTGAAATGATCGTGGTGGAATATTTTTTTGTTCTCATCAGTGAAACTTTGATCACATACCGGACACACCTCAGTGGAATTGTAATTTTGAAGTTCATTTTCAGTTAAAGGTGCCATCGGTTTTGATGTAAGCAGTACGCTACCAATTACCTCAACCTCCTCCACCATTTTTTCCAGGAAGTGTTCGATTACATTTGGTCCGCGGTATAAATATGCTTCATTTATTTTATCACGTCGCACAACAACATAGCCGAAACTATTAGGTTGATGAAGCTGGTACGGCGTTGTGGAGGAAATTTCAGGATCCGGTTCGCAGTAGGAGAGTGGTTTCAGGAAAGACTCGAAATCTGCAACGATGATTGCGGGATGTTCCAACAATGCCTTGTGCATTTTGAATTCTTCGACTTCGTTCGTTTCGGGCATCAACATTCTGGCCGGTCTGTTGTCACCGCAATAAATTTTATGTTCGGCAAGTTTCTCGATAGCAATTTGACGACTATGAAGATTTTGATGAACACGTCGGTCACGATCGTCGAACGTGGTTAGGCATCTCGGGCAAACTTCGATGTTGTTTGCATACTTGGTAGTTTGACTTCTGACCAAACGTGATAGAGAACGAATTAGCGTGTAATGATGAACATCCTCGTTTGAAATTAGAAGAAGATTTATTACACGAGCATCGTCATCGTCGATATCGCTTATCCTGACGGGATGCACGAGATATTTATCTGACGTGAAGGAATATACATTAATAGCGATGCGTTTTCCTGCACGATTTTCGAACTTTGTTATATCCGACAATGTCACCGGGTATTCGATGCCAGACATTACACTTTCAAATTCGGACTCGTATTGTTTGTAATGTCCAACCCACTGTGGATTATTTTTGCAATAAACAGGATACAGTGCAGCCAATATACACCACAGGAAACACTTGTTATCGCTGTTCTGTATATTTAACACAGCTCTCTTGTGTTGAATGTTCGGTGGAAGAGGAACGTAGCTGGAAGCGCGAAGAGGCGAGAATCGGTTCACGTAAACGGTTAACGTGTGAGCACTTCCACACAGAGACCATCCCGACCCTTTAGCCTCGAAACCGTCATGTTTCTTAACCAGCTTGTTGGAAACTTTATAATAGAAGTTGTCCAAATTTTCGACGTCAGCAAAATAAAGAGTCTGGTTTTTTGTACGATGATAAAAAATACTCGTTGAGCCATCAACTTTCTCGTATTCGGAAAACAGAACAACGTATACTTTTATAGAGTTGTTTTCAAGTTTATCTTTCAAAATATTTAGTACAGATGTTTTCGTTTCATGCAAGAAACTAAGGATGTCACGGCCTGTTTCTGACTTAATTGAAAAATCCTGGAGTTGGTCGTTGAATGCAGATCTAATTGGTTTGCATTCATTAGATAATTTAATTTGCTTGGAAGTGGAAGCTTCCGTTTCTGAATTATCGATTTTCCTTTTCAATGTTCCTTGTTCGGTCGATGGTTTGCAAATTTTGAGGTGTTTACTTAAATGTGCAATGCTGATCATCTTTCCGCATCGAGCGCAAGACTTAGAAGGTAAGGAACGATTAATTCTCGAACCTGTTTCGCTACATCTTGCCCTGTGTTTGCTAATATTAGTTTTAGATATTAATTTTTCGCAAGTAACACATTCAGTTTTATCATTTTTATGATTGAAACTGGTGGTGGATGCCAATGCTTTCTCCAAAATCACAGAAATAAAAAAATCTAGTATATAGCGATACAATTTTCAGGTATGTTATTTTATATAGAATTTTTTGGAGTGATTACAAAACTCAAAAATTCAATCTACTGTAAATAGAATTTCAGGTATGTTATTTATATAGAATTTCTTGTGTGCGAATACAAAAACTCAAGAATTCAATCTTGTCATAGAATCCTCCAATTCATGACTTAGGAAAAATCTGTTTGGTGATTCATCATGTACACCTATATGTGAGAAAAAGTATGAATAGAACCTATGATCGGAAATCCAAAATGGCGACCGGAAGTGGGGTTATCTTGGAAACGGTAAGACTTAGGACAAATCTGTTTGCGGATTCATCACGTACGCCTATATGTAAGTAAAATATCAATAGAACCTATGTTCGGAAATCCAAAATGGCGACCGGAAGTGGGGTTATCTTGGAAACGGTAAGACTTAGGACAAATCTGTTTGCGGATTCATCACGTACGCCTACATGTGAGAAAAAGTATGAATAGAACCTATGCTCGGAAATCCAAAATGGCGACCGGAAGTGGGGTTATCTTGGAAACGGTAAGACTTAGGAGAAATCTGTTTGCGGATTCATCACGTACGCCTATATGTAAGTAAAATATCAATAGAACCTATGTTCGGAAATCCGAAATGGCGACCGGAAGTGGGATTATCTTCGAAACGGTAAGACTTAGGAAAAATCTGTTTGCGGATTCATCACGTATGCCTATATGTAAGTAAAATATCAATAGAACCTATGATCGGAAATCCAAAATGGCGACCGGAAGTGGGGTTATCTTGGAAACGGTAAGACTTAGGAAAAATCTGTTTGCGGATTCATCATGTACACCTATATGTGAGAAAAAGTATGAATAGAACCTATGCTCGGAAATCCAAAATGGCGACCGGAAGTGGGGTTATCTCGGAAACGGTAAGACTTAGGAAAAATCTGTTTGGTGATTCATCATGTACACCTATATGTAAGTAAAATACGAATAGAACATATGCTCGGAAATCCAAAATGGCGACCGGAAGTGGGGTTATCTTGGAAACGGTAAGACTTAGGAAAAATCTGTTTGCGGATTCGTCATGTACACCTATACGTGAGAAAAAGTATGGATAGAACCTATGCTCGGAAATCCAAAATGGCGACCGGAAGTGGGGTTATCTTGGAAACGGCAAGACTTAGGAAAAATCTGTTTGCGAATTCGACGACTGCAAGATCAAGAACGTTTATCTCAAGAATGGCAGGAACGAAGTCTTCCCGCGCGAGAATTACAACCTCGACATGACCAAAGACGATTACCTCAAACTTTACGAAGCTTACTCCTCTTACAAACGCGTGACCGAGGGAAGCGTGGACGTGTACTACACGCCCAGCGAATTCAAAACCCGCAGGCCGATGTTCGTCATCAATACCACGAAAAGAAAGCAGGTGGTGGTCAACGATCGCACCAACATCAAGGTCGTCTGCGAGTTCAACAGTCCGCTGCCCGCCGATACCCTATGTAGCGTCATCCTGGTCGCAGAGAAGTCCTTCGTCCACGACGTGAAGAACGAGAGGGTCACAGAGCAGTTTTAAAAAATAATTCGTAAAAAAAAATAATTGCCACATACTAAAAAAAATCAACAAGGTTATATAAAATACAATGTAAGTTAGTTCGGTGCGCAAATAAAAAAAAATAATAATAACTCATGAAACTCTCTACAGAGGCATATGGCTTTGATAGCCATGACCATTATAGAACTTTGTCTTGGGCACCACGCGCACACCCCCCACTCTCTCTATGGCTGGGGATATTAATTTTTTTCTATTTTTTTTGAGGGCCTTAACAAAAATAATAATTTTGATTATCACACACACACACACACACACACGCACACCGCAGAAGATCACACACATGAGTTTTTTTAAAAAAAAACAACATCGTAGCAGATTACGCTGAGAGCACAAGGTCGTAGTAGATTACACTGAGGGACCTTTTACAGTAAGAGGAGACAGACTTATAGGAAAATGTCGTAAGCCATTTCAAAAATGTAGGTCAAAGAACGAGTTAGCATAAGAGCAAACATTTGCAGAAGGTAAAAAAAATAGCTTAAAAAGGGATGCCAGAGCTTTTTCTATCCATTTTTCTCTCATTGTAGGTTAGTTTAGTGCGTAAAACGTCGTAAAATAAAAAGTAGGTCAAAGGGTAGCTCCAGAACGTACGGTTCCACCTACTCTCTAAGTAGGTCAAAGCGCGTAGAGGCTCTCGTGTAGTTTAGCACGTAATAAATGAATAGGTTAAGTTATATCACGTGAGATCGTGGCATTCGTACCAAGTGTGAGGTGGGAAAAAAGGGAAATTTCGCTAAAACATCGCTAAGCGCTAAAACATCGACAAAAAATTGTCAATATATGTCAAAAATTGGTATTCAATTGATAAAAAAAGAGGCTACAAAAGAGCTCATACCAAGTGTTATTTTGAAACAATCCAATTACACTACTCACCAGTTTTAGGTTATCCAAGTTAACCTTACCATATAATTCTTTAGTCCTTGGAATTAGCAATGTCACAACATTGTTTTCCACTTTGTCCACTAGATAAGGTCCTATCCACAACATAAATAACTTTTGAATGGTCCTATCTAGTGAGGAGCTTAAGGAATGATTTTTAACCATCACGAAGTCTCCAACTGTCAATGTCTTGGCGTTTCCCTTCTGTTTTATATTCTTCGACAGTTTCTTCTTCTCCCTGACTTGGGCTAAGAATAATTTGGACTTCCAATCCTGTTGGGCTTCTTCCCGTTCGGGCCAATTGAAATGTGTTAGGATCTCTCTGGGTATAGGATGATTGAAGAATAGTTCAGCAGGCGAATATCCAGTTGTTTCAGAAATAGAGTAATTAATCAGCAAGACGACTGCCGGTGTATGTTACCATCAGGCTTACCAACAATTAAGGTGCTCATACAAGATAAATATCAAGGCACAGTAATATCTCATCGTCTCCACTTTTTAAGTTCTTCTTTCAGTAGCTTTCTTTAGGCTATCGGTATGGGATATGGAGATCGATACACAGGTTCTGTGGTGGTGAGTTCAATCTCACACTGGAAGTTTTTAATAGTACCTGGTCTCTCGGAAAATACATCTTTATTCTTCAGTAAGACTTCCTTCAATTGGCATCTACCCCATTCGCATAAAATCTCATTCGCATTGACCTTCTGAAGAATGTCGTCAGGACTAGCCGTCCACTGAACGACATGGGAATCTTCACGGACATTTCTTACATACGTCCCTTTCAAAGATCCATTATTCACGAGGTCCTGCTCTACCGGAACTCCGTCTACGGTGAGGGATAACTTCTCGCGCTGAAGGTCAATTCCTGCTTCATATTTCCTGAGGAATGGGAGTAGTGTAAGTTTATCGTTTCAACGCAACACTTGGTACGAGTGCTTTTTTAGCCTCTTTTTTTATCAATTGAATATCACTTTTTGACATATATTGACAATTTTTTGTCGATGTTTTAGCGCTTAGCGATGTTTTAGCAAAATTTCCCATTTTTCCCACCTCACACTTGGTACGAATGCCACGATCTTACGTGATATAACTTAACCTATTCATTTTTTTTGTGCTAAACTACACGAGAGCCTCTACGTGCTTTGACCTACTAGTAGTGTAATCAAGCCGGTTGAGAAACCTTAAGTGAGGATCAAAAAAACCTCAAAAACTCACTTTCTCTCCACGTTCTGCGACTCATTTATTGCGCTGACGATGTTTCGCAGCGAAGAAAACAGCACCAAAACATCAAAAACTCACTTCAATTCACTGAAGTGAGCCACAGTGTTGCAAACCTACGAAAATTTCATCAAAACCTCAAAAACTCACTATCTCTCTACGTTCCGTGCCTGACGAGTAGTAGGTGGAACCCAACGTTCTGGACCCATCCTTTGACTTCCTTTTTTATTTTACGACGTTTTACGGACTAAACTAACCTACAATGAGAGAAAAATGAACAGAAAAAGCTCTGGCATCACTTTTTAAGCTACTTTTTACCTCCTGCAAATCTTGCTCTTATGCTACCTCGTCCTTTGACCTATTTTTGAAATGACTTACGACATTTTCCTATAAGTCTGTCTCCTCTTACTGTAAGGTCCCTCAGTGTAATCTACTACGACCTTGCTCTCAGCGTAATCTGCTACGATGTTGTTGTTTTTTGTTTTTTTTTTAAAAAAAACTCATGTGTGATCTTCTGCGGTGTGTGTGTGTGTGTGTGAGTGTGTGTGTGTGTGTGTGATAATCAAAATTATTTTTGTTTAGACCCTCAAAAAAGAATAAAAAATATCCCGCCATAGAGAGGGGTGCGTGGTGCCCAACACCAGTTCTAAATTGTCACGGCTATCGAAGCCATGCCTCTGTAGAGTTTCACGAGTTATTATTTTTTTTTATTTGCGCACCGAACTAACTTACATTGAATCCCGATCGTAGTGTGCAGCGTTAATTTGATCGGAGGTGCCTTATCGGCTGGATCGTCGTCGTTTTTTTGCAGTACCATCGAGGTGAAGTCCAAATCGTACACGCGCTTGCCGAAATGCTTTCGTATGCGCGGAAGGGTGTGCTCGGACCAGTGTGGAAATTTATTTTTCGCACCACCGAGGTTGGTTGCGAGAGTCTTCGTACTCGAAGTGGTGTGCGAGGGGCTTGTTGTGGCCGAAGATGTGTCCGTCGTGCTGGCGATGCTCGTCATTGTGGTTGTGTTGTTTTTAATTCGTCGATACTAAGGCTTCGATCAAAAACGGATTCAAAACAATTCTGTCGGGCTGGCGCAAATCCAAAACTAATCCACTAGGGTGGTGAATTAATTGTAAATTTGCAGCATCGACGTCGGACGACGACCTAAACCAGGCCCGGCATTTTTGGCATACTCTGTAATTGTTCGTGATGGGTTGCAACGAGGAAGGTTCGGTGCCTACGAGTATAACTTTCAAATCCGAAGAAATGAGCGTCGGGGTTGTGTTGGTTAGCGTTTGCAGGAAACACATCGTGAGGCAAAATTCGCAGCACGAGTCCGGTACGTCGCAGCAGGAGAATTCGATGCGAATGTTGCCCGGGATGAAATGGAGCAGGCAGCACGCTTCGTTCTCCTGCGGGTCGATCTGGTCGAGGATCAAGCTGAATCCCAACTTTGGAGAAACGACCGCTTTCACGATGTTGTTGTTCGCCTCGGTTCCAAATAATTGCCTGGCTCCGAAATTGCGATCTTTCATGTGAAAATAAGAAAAAAGCGTTCGCACGACTTCGACCCACGGTGCGGGGACCTTCACCCAGTTCACTCGCTCGATACGCTCCCGAACGAACGCCGAATCCTTTTTGGGAAAGTAGCGTTCTTTGCTCGCGTCCAGGTTGAGAGAATCGATGTACGTGCCCCAAGACCGCACGTGGTGGTGCTGCTGCTGCTCGCTGCCACCCTCCACGATCTGGTGGAAACGAAAATTATCAGGCAAGATCGTCCGTTCGAAGGTTTTGTACTGGGTCGATATTCTCTTTTCCGTCCTCAGGAGGCGCAGAAATTGAGTTTTGAACGCGTCAGTTTCGGTCACGTCCTGGTACAAATCTTTCAACGTTCAACTTGTTTTCCAGAACCGTATAATGCAACACCAGGTAATTGATGTTGCAGTGTATGATGAAAAACGTCGGGATGATGCAGCAGAATCGATAGATCAGACCCCAGCCGAGAAAGTAATGCGTGTGGAAACGATGCTGGGTCGTCCACGTGAATTCGTTGAGAACGTGGCCGTCGCAGACGGTGTTCGGAAAAATCGTTCGCAGGTACATGGCCGGATCCTTTCCGAAAACCTTCTCGAAAACGTGTGACGCCAAGCCAGAGCGTTGATGCAGTCGCTTTTGAAAGTAGCCAGCGGAGCAGAGAGATCGAGCTTCCTCCCCAGATCGAATTGCGTCGCGTGCCTTTCCACGAACTCCAAGTAAGCCTTCGCCGTGGGCCACACGATGCTCGTGACGATCTGTTCCCCCGAGAAATTCTATATTAAATAACATACCTGAAATTCTATTCACAGTATAGATTGATTTTTTTTTTTTAGTTTTGTAATCACCCCAAGAAATTCTATATAAAATAACATACTTGAAAATTGTATTCACAGTATAGATTGAATTTTTTTGAGTTTTGTAATCACCCCGAGAAATTACACATAAAATAACATACCTGGAAATTATTTTTTTTGGTTTGTGTGATCTGAGAAAGCATAATGGAATCCACCAGTTTGATCGAATGTGTTACTTGCAAAAAATTAATATCTAAAACTAATATTAGCAAGCACAGGGCAAGATGTAGCGAAACAGGTTCGACAATTAATCGTTCGTTACCTTCTAAGTCTTGTGCTCGATGCGGAAAAATGATCAGCATTGCACATTTAAGTAAACACCTCAAAATTTGCAAACCATCGACCGGACAAGCATCGAAAAGAAAAATCGATAATGTAGATACGGAAGCTTCCACTTCCAAGCAAATTAAATTATCTAATGCAATCCAATTAGATCTGCATTCAACGACCAACTCCAGGATTTTTCAATTAAGTCAGAACCAGGCCGTGACATTCTAAGTTTCTTGCATGAAACGAAAACATCTGTACTAAATATTTTGAAAGATAAACTTGAAAACAACTCTATAAAAGTATACGTTGTTCTGTTTTCTGAATACGAGAAAGTTGATGGCACAACGAGTATTTTTTATCATCGTACAAGAAAGCAGACTCTTTATTTTGCTGACGTCGAAAATTTAGACAACTTCTATTATAAAGTTTCCAACGAGCTGGTTAAGAAACATGACGGTTTCGAGGCTAAAGGGTCGGGATGGTCTCTGTGTGGAAGTCCTCACACGTTAACCGTTTACGTGAACCGATTCTCGCCTCTTCGCGCTTCCAGCTACGTTCCTCTTCCACCGAACATTCAACACAAGAGAGCTGTGTTAAATATACAGAACAGCGATAAAAAATGTTTCCTTTGGTGTATATTGGCTGCACTGCATCCTGTTCATTGGTCAAATAATCCAGAACAGGTTTCTAATTACAAACAATACGAGACCGACTTTCAAAGTGTAATGTCTGGCATCGAATACCCGGTGACATTGTCGGATATAACAAAGTTCGAAAATCGTGCCGGAAAACGCATCGCTATTAATGTATATTCCTTCACGTCAGATAAATATCTCGTGCATCCCGTCAGGATAAGCGATATCGACGATGACGATGCTCGTGTAATAAATCTCCTTCTCATTTCCAACGAGGATGTTCATCACTACACGCTAATTCGTTCTCTATCACGTTTGGTCAAAAGTCAAACAATCAAGTATGAACATTGCATCGAAGTTTGCCCGAGATGCCTAACCACGTTCAACGATAAAAAACAAGTCGATTATCGAAATTACACCAGACGTCAGATTGCTATCGAGAAACTTGCCGAACATAAAATTTACTGCGGTGACAACAGACCGACTTGCATGTTGATGCCGAAATCAAAAGAGGTCGAAGAATTTAGGATGCATAAGGCATTGTTCGAACATCCTGCAATTATCATTGCTGATTTTGAGTCTTTTCTCAAACCGTTGTCGTACTGCGAACCAGACCCCGAACTTTCATCCACAACACCGTATCAGTTGCACGAAGCCTCGAGTTTCGGATATGTTGTCGTGCGACAGGATAGGATAGATGAATCGTATGTTTACCGAGGACCAGACGTAATCAAACATTTCTTTGAAAAGATGGTTGAAGAGGTTCTTACGCGAATCGAAACCAATGCTTCCATTATCCAGCGATGAACTTCAATCTCACAATAACATTGAAACGTGTCCGGTGTGCGATCAACGTTTCACCGACGAGAACCGGAAAGTATTTCACCATAATCACTTCACCGGAAACTACATCGGTGGAATCTGTAACACGTGTAATCTAAAGATCCAAAAACCTACGTTTGTCCCCATATACCTTCATATTGGCAGCGGTTACGACTTCCATCTCTTAATTCGGAATCTTGGATATGATAGACAAACAATAAATATTCTAGCAGAGAATGAAGAAAGGTACATCAGTGTCAGCAAGCGAGTATTGATTCCGGGAACAAACGAAACTGTGGAGATGAGATTTTTAGATTCTTACAGATTTTTATCTGCGACCTTGGACGCTCTTGCAAGCAAACTTTCGGCTGAACAATTTAGAATAACGAGAGCTAATTTTCCCACCGTAGACATAGAAATGATTAGACGTAAAGGTATTTATCCATACGAATATGTTAGTGATAATTCTAAATTTAACGACGACACTCTTCCACCTCAAAAAGAATTTTACAGTCGACTCAGAGAGAAAGGAATCACGGACGATGAATACGAACACGCGCAACGGATGTGGGACAAATTAGGATGTAGGACACTCGGCGATTATCACGATGCCTACTTAAAACTGGACGTGACAATACTCGCGGATGTTGTTCAAGCATTCAGGAAAACGTCGGCGAATATTTACAAATTAGATCCTGCATATTTTTACGGTCTCTCGGGCTTAGCGTGGTCTGCCATGTTATTACAGACAAAAATAAAACTCGAATTGATACCGGACGTGGACATGTTATATTTTATCGAGAGGGGGATACGACGTGGAATGGTGCAATGCGTACAGAGACATGCAAAAGCAAATAACGTTCACATGACAGAAGAATACGATCCTAATGAACAATCGAAATACATATTTTATGTGGATGCAAATAATTTATACGGACATGCTATGATACAAAAACTTCCTTACGGCGGGTTCGAATGGGTGGATGCCACTTCCATTGACATTAATAATTTCAACGACTGTGAATTTGGCTTGTTTATAGAGGTGGACCTCGAATTCCCCGACCATCTACACGATTACTTCAAAGATCTACCTCCTGCACCCGAACTAAAATGTTCGCCTGATTCAAATCAACGTAAGCTTCTGTTAACATTGGATAGGAAAGAGAGATACGTTCTCCATTACAAAAATCTTCAGTTCTTAATTGAGAAGGGAGTTCAAGTAATAAATGTGAGAAGAATAATGAAATTCAAACATTCCGAGTGGTTAAAACCTTACATTGAAAAAAATACGTATCATAGAACACGCGCCACGTCAGATTTAGATAAAGATTTTTTTTAAACTCATGAATAATGCTGTTTACGGAAAAACAATGGAGAATGTCATGAAGCACGTGGACGTGAGATTAGTTCCCGATTCAAATAAATGTAGAAAATTGATAGCATCGCCGACGTTCAAATCACGAAATATATATGATGAAAACCTGGCCTTGTTTGTGATGGATAAAAAAATAATCAAGTTCAACAAACCAATCTACGTGGGGGCGACGGTTTTGGATTTATCTAAACTGCATATGTTTGAATTTCATTATAATGTCATGAAACCTTTCTATAATGAAAATATAACACTTTTGTACACGGACACGGACAGTTTTATTTATTCCGTACAGACATCTGACCTCTACAACAATTTGAAACAACCGAAAATGATTGATCATTTCGACACATCTTCCTTCCCTCAACCAAACAGATTTGATCTTCCTTCTCGCAATAAAAAGTGCTTGGTAAAATGAAGGATGAATGCAACGGAGAAATCATTCTGGAGTTCGCCGGCTTACGTTCCAAAATGTATGTGGTGAAAACAGAAACCAGCATCACCAAAAAAGCCAAAGGTGTTGGTAAAAATACCGTGAAAAACAAGCTTGTGTTCGAGGATTACATCAATTGCCTCTATTCACAGTCGAGGATTCTACGTTTGGAGACAAGGATACAAAGCGTAGACCACGTGCTTACCACAAACAAAGTTAAGAAAATTGCGCTGGATCCGCATGACGATAAAAGATGTATTTTGTCTTGTGGAATCCACACGTTGCCTTGGGGACACTATCGTTTAGAAATTAGTAAAAATTGTAGGCAATGCAATTGAAAAAATAATAAACTTAAATAACTATAACTAAAATAAAAATTAAAAAAACTTTAACTGTCTCAAATTATCACATAGACAATAAATAACTAGCAAGGACAATGAATCTCTTTGGTTTCCGTAAGCAAACAATGGAGACTGTACACCGCACGACGACAGATCATGAATTTCTACCTTCCGTGTTAACTAAACTCAACGGTCTGTTGATCATTCACCTCAACAGCATTTGGACGAAATTGGATGAGGACGTGGGCAAGATTTTTTACGTCTTCAACAATAATTTACATTTCTACGAAATTCCGATCGACGGGAAACTTCGGATCACCGTCAATCCGGAAAACGTAGGCGAAATCAAAATATCTAGCGGCAAGAACATTTTTCGAATGAAGCACGACAAGGTACTTTCTAACATGGCGAGTAGTAGGGTTTGTGGTACAACCAGCGCCGGAAAGGAAGAGCTCCCCTCAAGCAGATTTGCTACACTTAAAACTTGCTCAACATGATCATATGAGCTTTTTGCTCTAGTGTGGAACCCAGTAGTGGGGTTTGTGGTACAACCAGCACGAGAAAGGAAGAGCACTCCTCCAGCAGCTTTGCTATACTTAAAAACTTGCTTAACATGAGCATATGAGCATTTTGTTCTAGTGTGGAGCCCTACATAATCCAAGATTTTTGTAAAAATGCCCTCGGGATTTTTTCAGAAACGAAGAGCTCTTTTCATGCAGATTTGTTATACTTAAAACTTGCTCAACATGTTCATATGAGCTTTTTGCTCTAGTGTAGCACTTGCCTAACCCAAGAGTTTTGTAAAAATGCTCTTCGGAAAGTATCAACCCCCCTCTCAAGCAGATTTTTGTCTATAAAATTGTTAAAAATTGTTAATGTTTTGGTTATACTTCAAATTAAGCCAAAAACCTACACACACATACATATTTACTTCTGGCTTAAGTTTAATTGGATATCAGGTTCATCTAATATTAAAACAATGCAATTCTAGAAGAATATGCCCCCTCGGAATTTCCCGGCTGATGCAATTTTCGAGTATAGAAGCTTTGCATGCAAACAAAATTGCATCAGCCGGGAAATTCCGAGGGGGGCATATTTTTTTCACGGGAATTTCCCGGCTGATGCAATTTCTGAGTATTGAAGCTTTGCATGCAAACAAAATTGCATCAGCCGGGAAATTCCGGTTTTTTTTCTTCTCGGCCCGGCTTAGGGTATATAAAGAGATTTTGCATTGCATCAGCCAGTATTGTGAGAGTAGCTGAGGGGTACAGACGTGTTGTTACAGTGCTTCTCATACTACAGGCCTGTTTGTTTTAATATATCTGCCCCAGCCTGTTATACAAAAATAACAAGGTCATTGCCATTCTAGATACGCGTGTCTGTACAGGTATTTGCGGAGGGTCAGTTTAGATCAATATTTCCACTTGTGGGCTATTGCCCTTACAACCTGTCATAAGATGGGCATGGAGTTTTTGAATTGAACCCCAGGAAATTTTATATAAATACCAAAGCCAAAAATATTAAGTGTATACACACATACACACACATACACACACATACACACACAAAGTACAGTGTTGAACCCAACTGATTCAGTATAAAGTTTTGATTTGAATCCCGGGAAATTGTATATAATAAACAACAGCAAAAATGCCGAATCAAAAATATTGTAATCAGTGCAATAAAAATATATTTAGCTCTAATTGGGCCAGACACCAAAAGATTTGTAACCCAGACAAATGCAGAACTCCCACAATAAGTTGCCCCAAATGCAATAGAAAATATAACATGGAATATTTCACATATAAACATAAAGATACTTGCTCTGTACAGTCATCAACTCAACCATCTACATCTGGTCTGAAAAGAAAGCACGAAGCACCTGTTAATGCTGGACCTGCAAAACAGCCATGCTATGCGCCCATCCATAGCAGTTTTAATAGCCAATTAAGGGATTATCGGTTTGTATCAGAGCCAAGATGTGGCATTGAGAATTTCTTGAACAGTATAAATTCTGATCTGCAGGCAATTCTTAATGCACAAAATAGCTCTTATAAGCTGTTCCTCAAATTGTTTGTACAATATAAGAAACCAAATGGTACAAAATTTACACAGCCCCACATAACAGAAACTGTACCGGTATATTCAAACGCAAATTCAGACGGAATAATAAGCAGCTTGATAAATCAATTGAATATTAAACACTCTGAATTTGCAGCAAAAGAGTCCGGATGGAGTCTTTGCGGTTCTTCACACAAGTTATATGTTTATATTTCTGAATTCAGCCCATTACAAGGTTCCACTTATCTGCCATTACCTGCCAATATTAAAAACAAACAAGCCGTGGTTAATATAAAAAATGCCGACCTGAAATGCTTTTTGTGGTGTATATTAGCTGCTCTGTATCCAGTTTCAAGGAATCCTCAGAGAATAACTTATTACAAGCAACATGAACATCTTTTTGACGATGCAATGGAGGGTTTGGAATATCCAATGTCTGTTCAGAATATTGACAAATTTGAAAAAAGGGCCAGGCACATCAATGGCAAGCAATTATCTATTAATGTATTTATTTGTTCCACTGGCAATTGCCCGATAGCACCTCTCAGAATCAGTATACTTGATGATGAATCTTCTATTCCGATTGATTTGCTCTTAATTGAAGGGGATGACACTTATCATTATACTCTGATACATAATCTTCAAGCTTTAGTGAGAACACAACTAGACAAAACTCATACAATATTCAAGTTGTGCAGAAGATGTTTGACTGTATTTGATGGTAGAAAAATGGTAAATGGGGTTCGGGAAGAGAGTGCAGAAATTGCCAAAAACAAGTTAACTGAGCATCTGAAATACTGTGGCAATCATAAACCTGTTCATATGGTGATGCCCAATCCAAGTGAAAATTGCAAATTCAAAAAGTATGAAGCCTCGTTGGAACACCCAGCATTTATTGTCTATGATTTTGAATCGAACCTCAAACCTTTTGCATTCTGCAATCCAGATCCTGAAGAATCCTCAATTACACCATACCAGCTACATGAACCTTCCGGCTTTTATTATGCGGTTGTACAGGGTGGTATGGTTAGTAAAGAATATTTATACCTGGGACCAAATGCCGTCAAAGAATTTGCACAAAGAATAGAAAATGAGTGCCGTGACATAGCATCTAACATCTTATTAAAATCAAAGCCTATGTTGCCTTTAACAGAGGAACAGATTGAAGATTTCAACAATGCAGAAAAATGTCCGGTATGTGATTGTGAATTTTCAGATGCAAATATCAAGGTACGTCACCATTCTCATACAGATGGTAAATTCTTAATGGCCCTGTGTAATAGCTGCAATATTCAGATCAAGAGACCAAGATTTATCCCCATATTTTGCCATGGAGCATCCAATTATGATTTCCATCATCTGATCAGGTACGAGGGGTTTGACAAGCAGAATTTAAATATTTTAGCTGAAAATGATGAAAAATATATTGCCATTACCAAGATAATTAAAGTTAATGGTGTTCCTATTCAATTAAGATTTCTTGATTCTCACAGATTTTTACCTGCTAGCCTGGCTACACTGGCCAGTCAATTACCTGATGATGACTTAAAAATTACACGTGCCTCGTTTCCAAATCAGGACCTGGAATTAATTAGGCGGAAGGGTGTATATCCATATGACTATGTCACAGATTTTTCTAAATTTGATGAGTGTTCTTTGCCACCGCAAGAAGAGTTTTACAGCAGAATCAGAGGATCTGGAATTAGTGATGAAGATTATCACCATGCCCAGTTGGTGTGGAACGATTTAAAATGCAAGACATTTCGTGATTATCACAAGGCATATTCGAAACTTGATACGACCCTCTTAGCTGATATATGGCAGGCATTCAGAAAATCTTGCATGCAAAATTATGGACTGGACCCAGTATATTTTTACAGTGCCCCGGGCCTAGCATGGGCCGCAACATTTTTCAACACTAAAATGCAATTGGATCTGATCCACGACCAAGATATGTATCTGTTTGTGGAGAAAGGTATAAGAGGGGGGATGGTGCAATGTCCTCAGAGATATGCCAGAGCAAATAACAAATATATGCCTGATTATGATCCGACACGGCCATCAAATTTTATAACTTATGTAGATGCCAACAACCTCTACGGTCATGCCATGATGCAAAAACTGCCATATGCAGAGCTTGAATGGGTCGAAGATTTCAATATTGAGGATCTTAAGAATTTTGATGACAGTGACCATGGCCTAATCTTAGAGGTTGATCTGACAATTCCAGAACATTTGCACAATAAATTTTCTGATCTGTCCCCAATTCCCGAGGTTCAGTGCTCACCTGGCTCTAAACAGAAGAAGCTCATGATGACACTGGAGCCAAAACAGGGTTATGTCGCATATTACAAAAACCTCCAGTTCCTGATGAAACATGGTGTTCAAGTAACCAAAGTTGGAAAAGTCTTGAGGTTCAGGCACTCAGAATGGTTGAAACCATACATTGATACAAATACGGAGCTTCGAACATCTGCAAAGAGCGAATTTGATAAGGGCATGTTTAAATTGTTGGTTAATTCAGTGTATGGCAAAACAATTGAAAATGTCAGAAAACATACCGATGTTAAAATAATTACTGACCCCAGCCGGAGCAAAAAATTGGTTGCAAAGCCCAACTTCAATTACAGAAGAATTTATGATGAGCACATGGCACTTTTCAACATGAAGAAAACAAAGATTAAGTTTGATAAACCTATTTATGTAGGGGCTGCGATATTGGAATTGTCCAAATTACATATGTTAATATTGTATTATGATGTGTTGAAACCTTTTTATGGTGATCGTGTAAAATTATTGTACATGGACACGGATAGTTTTATTCTTGATATTCAAACAGAAGATGTTTATCAAGATATGTCACAGCCTGAATTGTTTCAATACTTTGATACCAGTGAACATACAAGAATTCAACCTCACAACAAAAAGGTGCCCGGCAAGTTAAAAGATGAGACACTTGGTGATGTTATTGTGGAATTTGCTGGGTTAAGTGCCAAGGTGTACAGTTTTAAAACATGTAGTGCTGTTGTCAAAAAGGCCAAGGGTATTGGCAAAGTAGCTGTGGAAAAAGAGCTCCAATTTGAAGATTATAAAAATTGCATCAAATTATGCACCACAATCAGAACATCAGAAAATAGAATTCAGAGTGAGGATCACTTATTGACTAGCAATACTGTAAGAAAAGTGGCTCTGGACCCACATGATGATAAGAGATGCATTTTATCATGTGGCATACATACTTTACCTTGGGGGCATTGTGATTTGAAAAATGGCAATCAGTGTCCAATTACAGAGCATGATTTGAAATAAATAAACATGCCTATGAACTTATTTGGGTTCAAAAAACAGGCTATTATGGACCTGCCGACACTACAACCCTCTTCTGATATGCTGTCTAAACTGAGTGGCTTGTTAATTATTCATCTGAACAGCATACTTACAGAAGGTGATGATGAAACAGGCAAAACATTGTACATATTTAACAATAATTTAAATCATTACCAATTACCTGTAGGTGGGCAATTGCAATTTATTACAACTCCTGAGGGTGATGTCAAGATTTCAATAGGGAGAAATATTTACAGAATTAAGCACTCAAACATGATTTCTGGCACTGTTTATACTGTTTCGGCTGGTGACTGCTTATATATTGAGGTCTCTGGATCTTATGACAAGCTTATACCTTTTTTTATAGAATTAAGAATTAGATATTCAATAATAAATAACCATTAAAACAAAATGCCTAATGATATATTTGGCCATACAAGACATGAAGATCACAGTGATGAGATTCTGATGCTTGATGTCAGAGTTAAGAAATTAAGAAGTGATTTACAAGCTTTACAAACTACACTGAATGCCAGTCTTCAATTAGAAATTACAAATTTACAATCACAATGCATGGACCCTCTTCTTAAAATTGATTCTGAACTCAAGTTATTGCTTCAGAAATATACTGACCTGGCCACATTGGATAATTTTCAAAGTTTAGAAGAAGCTGTAGCAGCTCTTCAAGCCAAATTTAAAACTCAGGCTAACAACTCTGAGCAATTGAAACAGCAATTGGAAGAGCAGATAAATAATGTCCAGGCACAGCTCCAAACAATTGTCAAAAGCATAAAGTCACAAGAAGATTTTGATCTAGTAATTTCAACTCTAAAAGAACAGATTCAGTCACTCCAAATACCTAATCTGGACCCTCTGAACAATGCCATAGCCGAGGTTAAAGAAAAAATTGAGACACTTGAAAATTTTATGAACAACTTGCCATCTTCTGATGCTTTGAATGCAATAACTCGGAGTGTTGCGAACATTAAGCTGCAACTTGAAACATACGAAGATTTTGGAAAAATTCAAAGTTCCATAACCCATCTTGAAGGTACAATAGCAGCAGTGCAAAGTGATTTGGCAAATGTACTAGAATCCCGCCTGCCCGGTATTGTAGACACCCTTGTCAGTGTCCAGCAACAAATCACAAAGCTTGAAAACCTCAACACTGAATCTGAGCTATCTCATTTTCATCACTTGATCGATGATATCCAAACAAAACTTGAAATTTTACAACAATCCACGCCCACTCAGGCAGATATAGCCCTGCTCCAAAATGCTATGCAAAATGTGGCTGATGCTTCTGAATTAAACAATGTGAAATTGGCACTTGAATTTTTGCAAAATACAGTATCAAATTTGCCTACATCACAGGAACTTAAAAATATTAAGAGAGCAGTGAATAGGATATTGAAATCAGAAGATATCAAGAATATCCAGACAGAGATCAAACAACTCACTCAGACAGTGGCCACTCTTCCAACCAATCAACATATTAATGAACTGCATGCCCTGTTTGAGGATATCAGAAGACAGGTCCATGATCTTACTGCTCAAAATTCAAAGTTGGCAGTTGTTGAAAATTTACAGCAAATTGTAGCTAATATCAAGCAACAGCTAGGGACCATGGAATCCAATCAAGCAAATGCTCTGTCTGTTTTTGCCACCCAGCTCCAAGAGATTGTGCAACAATACAAGAAACTTATTGTGGACATAAAAATCAAGCCAGGCCATGATGATGTTGTTAGGACGATCAATGAGCACCTTGAATCTGTAACAAGTAGATTGCTTACAGCAGAAAAAGAAATAACAGGCATAATCGAGAATCCAAAACATACAGTAATTCTTGAATTGTATAGCATCCCCAACAAAGAATATGATTCTCCATTTACACCAGGTGGCAAAATATATATGCTGTCCCCTGCACAATTTTATTACCAATTTTTTGTTGGGGGCACATTGAGACCAATCAAGATCAAATATTGGCTTCAACCACAGGCACACCACTACCCTACATTATCAATAACAAATGCTGATAACAAAGTGAAAATCACCAGTGTAGAGTTAGAGGATTTTACAGATCCCAATACATTAGAGACAGCCTATGCTGAAGATGATGGCTCTCTGGAATTTAAAATACAAATAGGGGACAAATTATATTTAGAAAATCCTGCAGTATCAGCTGCTGAACACCCCATAGTTGCAATATTCTTGTTTACATATTATGTCTAGACAAATTATTGTTGATGAATTACACAGACAAGCCAGACATAATTATAAGAGACTCCCAGTAGTCACAAAGGGCATAGATGATTTATGGCAGAGCGACTTGATTGAAATGGCAAGTGGACAGTTGAAAAACTTAGACAAAATCAACAAGAGCTACAAGTATCTACTCACTGTCATAGACACATTTTCAAAATTTGCCTGGGCTGTGCCACTCAAATCCAAGACTGGAAAATGTGTTACAGAAGCCATCAGGACAATCATCAATCAGAGTGGAAGATCACCGCGCTATTTGCAAACAGATAATGGCAAAGAATTTTATAATTCAGTGTTTCAACAATTTATTAAAAGCCAGGCAATAAAACATTACTCGAGTTACAGTGACCTCAAAGCCTCAATTGTAGAGAGATTCAACAGAACCTTAAAAAATCTTATGTATAAACAATTTACACTTCAAGATAATTATAAATGGCTTAATATTCTTCCAGAACTTCTACATAAATATAACAACTCGGTCCATTCCACAATCAACATGAAACCCTCTGAAGTAACTTCATCTGATGAACAAAAATTGATCAGGACTGTTTATTATCCTAGATACCAGCCAACAACAAGAAAGGCCAAATACAGGGTGGGTGATCAAGTAAGAATCAGCAAATATAAGCACTTATTCAAGAGAGGCTTTACGAGAAACTGGAGCACTGAATTATTTACAGTGGTTCAAGTTAAACCCGGGACCCTTAACACATATATAATAAAAGATCACCGAGGAGAAATTCTCAAAGGCAGGTTCTATGAACAAGAGCTCAGCAAAACTAAACAGCCTGACACATATCTCATAGAAAAAATCATCCGCAGAAAAGGCAACAAGTTACTTGTCAAATGGCTGGGTCATCCGGAAAACAGCTGGATCGATGCAGACAAAGTGATAATATGAGCACCTGGGATGTTATAAAAAGGCTGCCAGAACCTGAACAGCAGAATAAGAGAAATGGCAACTTGCTGCCTGATAATATTAGGTGTCTTATTGTTGGGCCATCTGCTTGTGGTAAAACTACACTAATGGTTGATTGGCACCCAACTGGTTAGACTGGAAAAACAGGCACTTGTATGTCTTCTCTAAGAGCTTGGAACAATTAAAATATCAGCAGCTGATGAAGCTATATGATGGATTGGATATTGCCACTTTTGAACCAGATGTTAAGCCACTTCATGAATGTCTCGATAATTCTGTTGTTGTGTTTGATGACATTATACTGGATAATCAAAACAAGGTTAGAAATTTCTTTACACAGGGCCGACACAAAAACATTGATTGTTTCTACCTGGCACAGACTTTTTCTAAAATACCGAAGCAACTGATTCGGGACAACAGCAATTTTATATGTGTGTTTCATCAAGACCATACCAACCTCAAACACATACACGATGAATATGTAGGTGGGGACTTGAGCTACAATGATTTTTCTAAGTTTTGCAGCAAGTGCTGGAACCAGGATAGTTATGGGTTTGTCACAATTGATATGACAAGAACACCTAACACTGGAAAATACAGAAATAAAATTAACGATTTTCTAGACGTTGAGACATAAATAAATAAACATGAAAAGGCCAATTATTGATGATCTTAAGTTAAGAGATTATCTTGTAAAAAGATTTAAGGGATGGAAATCAGAGAACCGTGGAATTTATGAAAAACACAAACAAACAGAACAGCCTGTAATTGATGCTATTAATAATTTAGGTAAGAATATCAAAACTGTTACAGAGCAAAATCAAGATTTGATCACGGAGCTTGTACCTGTAGCTGCTAGGAACATATTAGATTATCCATTCACCCCACTTTCCAGTATTCATACACCTAGTCCTGTTGCTCCTAGAAGAATTGAAGCTACTCAGGATCCTATTGAATTGGGTCTTCTTGCTCAAAAATATTTAACCACACCTAAAGACAACAAAGATGAGGTGTTTGGCTTATATGCCGACACAGAGCTTGACGGTAGCATCATACATAGAATTGGTAATTTCAGAGTAACTTTTATGGGAGATGATATAATTGTTTATTCAGAATCTCGTCTCGGAGAAAAAGGTGCTTTTGTTAAGTACACCGGCACACCTGGATTGTGGGAATTGATGACTAGGAAAAGGCCTGGCAGCTATACAGATCAAGATTATGAGGATTACAAAGAAATATTAATAAAATCAGATGCTCTATACCAGAACAATGATCCCACACAAAAAAGGGTTAAGTCGAGCAGTGGGGCAAAATACAATAATTTAATCAAGCCCATATGGTCACAAATCAAGACAGGCAGTGGAATCAAACAATACAACACCCTGCCTAAAGAATTTGTGTGGGTTGATGATGTCAGGAAACTTGTAGATAGGTTGCTGGTGATAGCTGGGGAGGAAAATGCTGGGAACCACAATTTTTACAATGAAAAGGTTGGAATTATGGACATGATAAGCACAAAATTGTCTAATTTTATAGTGAATGACCCTAAAGGGATTGGATATCTTATAAAAATTATTAATACTCTACCACCTAAATTTTGGAATATTTCTGAAGGCCGGGGCCTTGTTAATGATATTATAAACAAGTTGCCATTTGAACTACACATTCCCGGCTATCAGTATTGTGGTCCAGGCACAAAACTGGACCATAGATTAAACAGAGGGGATCCTGGTGTTAATCCTCTAGATGCTGCTTGCAGAGACCATGATATTGCATACAACACACATTCTGATCTTGACAAGAGACATGTTGCAGACAAGAAATTAGAAGAGGCTGCATTTGGTAGATTTGTAAGCAAAGATGCTTCTTTGAGTGAAAAAATAGCAGCATTGGGAACCACCATAGCTATGAGCACCAAACAAAAATTGGGGTGGGGGTTGTGAACATGTATATAATAAACCTACAATGAAGGCCAAGGGTGTTATGTATCAAGTACCTTATGCAGGTCTCAAATCTCTTAAAACTATTGACAGTCTTTTGACCAAAAAGCAGCGCAAGAAAAAAAGCTCTTGTCTTGCAAAGGGACATGGTATGAAATTGTTGCTTAGTACCCCCCAATTAAAAAAATTACAGCAATCAAGAAAAAAATCACATGTGGGTGGATTCATATTTACCATCCCTGCCATCTTAGCTGCTCTCGGGGCAGTTGGGAGCTTGGCCGGGGGGTCAGCCGCAATAGCAAAAACAGTAATAGATGCCAAGAAAAATAGGGCAGAATTAGATGAGCAGAGGCGCCATAACCTGGCAATGGAGAAAAAGGGCAAAGGTGTTATGAATAAGTTTAAAAAAAACAAGAGCCGCTTACAAACCAAGATATTAAAGCTTTAATCAAGCCACTGGGCATCAAACATTTTAGAGGTGTGTACATGTCTGATTCTTTGCCAGAACAACCACTCAACAAAGAGTGTGGCATTGTTAATTTGGATGAGTTCAAAAATCAGGGCACTCACTGGATCTGTTATCTTAAATATTTAAACAATGAGGCATTTGTGTTTGATTCGTTTGGAGGTGTTCCACCTGAAAATTTAGTAAAATATCTAAATTCAGCTAATCTTTATTACAATAATGCCCGTGTTCAAAACTTCAAAGATGTTAATTGCGGACATTTGTGTTTATATGTTCTCAGATACATGTCTCAAATAAATAAACCATCAATTGAAGATTTTCAAAAAGCCTTGTGGTATTTAAAACATCATGGGGGTATTCCATCTCACCAGCCAAAATTCAATATTGAAACTCAAATTGCATGATGACATAGTGTATCCCAAAACAATAGCTCTCAGGGCATTTTACGGCATGTACTTGATCCCTAATATTACACACCACAACAACACAATTGCAGTAGGGGATCAAAAAATTGTCATCACTCCAGGGCAATATAATCTGTCCACTCTAAATGCTCAATTACCCAGAGGTATAGTGTTAAGTCAAAATTCTGTCACTCACAGAGTAGAGATTGTATCTGCCACAGAAACAGTGGATCTGGCTACTATAGGAGAGCTGTTAGGCTTTGAGAACAACACAAAACTTGAAGCAGGCATCAAACACACTGCTATGAATATACCTAAATTCTTGGCCATAGAGACTCTAAATATTCACTGTAATGTGGCCGAGGGTATGATCACCAAATCAAATGGCATAGGCACTCACAAACAAACTGGCATCATTGCAACATTCAAACCTAATTCCGAATTCATGGAGCCCATCATCTACAATCCATCCCCAACATTATATTTTCCTGTGTGCCATAACAGAATAGATAACATTGAGTTGATGGTCACTAATGAAAAAGAAGAATTAGTTGATTTTGCTGGAGCCACAACAACTGCAATCATAGAAATTAATATTTAAATAAAAATACATACAATGGAAAATATTGAGAGTTATGAGCTACAATCATTCCCTCCAAACAGGAGGACATTTGCAAATTTAAATCAACCCAACACAGAAATAGAGGTGGATCTTGATGTAGGGGACGGCTTTATACACCCCCACAGAGCAGATCTATACATCAAATTTGATGTTGTAAAGCTCGATGGAACAGATTATCCGGCAAATTCTAATATAAGACTTGTAGACAATTTTGTGCCGCATCTATTCTCTGAAATTGAGATCAGAAAGCATGGCGTTGTTATAAACAGAATAGATTATCCCGGCATTACCTCCACGGCTTTGGCCACACTAAAATTATCCAAAACCGAGGCTTGTTACTACAGAATCGGTGGATTTGAAGCTGGTGAGAAAATATTATCTAAGAGCCACACTGTGCTGTTCCCCATGCGCCTGTTGCCAGGATTCTTCTCGGATTACAAAGATATTATGTGGAAGGGTGGGTTAAGAATCACATTTAGGAGAGCTGCAAACGATAATAATGCTTTGATGAGGTACAGCACATTAAACTCTACAGGGGAAGCTCTGCCCAATACCCTTCCTGATGAGGGCAAGTGCATTATTCAGACTATGGAGTTAAGAATCCCTGTTGTTGAATATGAGGCCAGTTATGCTCTTAAATACAAAGCAGATATAATAAAAAATCCACACGTTCCTCTGCAATTTTACACATATCAATCTGTACAGAAGCCCGCATCTGGTACATATTATGAGTTTGATGCTACAAATTCATTCTCCAGTATTCAATTCGACATGCCTGATTTCGTGGTGGTACTGTTTCAGACTGGAAGACACAACAATCAGGAAAAAAATTCAAGTAAATTTGATAACTGCAACGTCAAGAACATATATCTTAAAAATGGCAGAAATGAGGTCTTTCCTAGAGAAAATTATAATTTAGACATGTCCAAGAATGATTTTCTCAAATTATATGAAGCTTTTTCGGCTTTCAAACGCGTCACTACTGGCAATACTGACATGTATTACACACCAGATGAATTCAAGGCACAGAGACCCATGTTTGTAATTAACACTTCAAAAAGGAAACAAGTTGTAGTGAATGATAGAACAAATATTAAAATTATCTGTGAATTCCATGAGGCATTACCTGAGGATACCATTTGTACTGTCATTCTCATAGGTGAAAAATCATATGTTTATGATGTAAGAAATGAGAGGGTGACAGAGCAGTTCTAGAAGATATTATCCTGTTGTACAACAACACACAAATCTCAACTGTTTATCAGCTAGCAGTGAATATCTTATGTGTGGGCAGTTGTATATATACAGGACTCGAACCCAAAACCCCTGATTACAATGCCACAATATTAACACGTCTCCAAATAGAATATGCCCACATTTTACTGGGTTCTGAAGACCTTGATACAGACAAAATTGGATTTTGAACTGTGATATTATTTTCTAAGTTCTTGCCTAGGCTTATATTATCAGAACAGAATTGCTTTCAACATGATGAGGGGGGCAGTTCATTGCCACTGTGTGAAAATATGTATTTTTATCTCAATAATCTTTGTTACACTTTTACATGTTGACAGACATGTTACACGCACAGAAAGATTAATGGCCCCTTCAGTGTCGCACAGAAAAATCATTATTATTCCCTTCTAGCGTGTCTCTTGCATGTCCTGCCGACACGCTAGCAATTAATTATGCTTACCCGCTCTTCAATAGGATTTGGTTATAAAACATGAGAAAATAAGAAAATTCAGTTTTTTGTACAATATATTATTGTAAAACACTTTTTACCAGGTTTTCAGATCTGGGAGTTGTATATCAACTATTCTCAAAATCTCACGTATGGAATGCTGACGCAGAGGTGAAACACGCAATCACGGAACAATTCTCTGCATATTGCATTGTTTTAATATTGGATATGCAAGTTGAGGCTGGGGTCCAATTAAACTTAAACTGGAAGTAAATATGTGTGTGTATGTATGCTTAATTTCTGGTGTGGCCAAAAATTTGGCAAGTTTATGGACAAAAATCTGCTTGAGAGGGGGGTTGATACTTTCCGAAGAGCATTTTTACAAAACTCTTGGGTTAGGCAAGTGCTACACTAGAGCAAAAAGCTCATATGAACATGTTGAACAAGTTTTAAGTATAACAAATCTGCATGAAAAAAGCTCTTCGTTTCTCAAAAATTCCCGAGGGCATTTTTACAAAAATCTTGGATTATGTAGGGCTCCACACTAGAACAAAATGCTCATATGCTCATGTTAAGCAAGTTTTTAAGTGTAGCAAAGCTGCTGGAGGAGTGCTCTTCCTTTCTCGTGCTGGTTGTACCACAAACCCCACTACTGAACCCCGTCTAATCCAAGATTTTTGTAAAAATGCCCTCGGGAATTTTTCAGAAAAGAAGAGCTCCCCTCAGATTGATTTGTTTATACTTAAAACTATGCCAAGCTCTCTTATCATCTTATTGCTTATAGTGTGTTTTTCTGTCAAAATCCCAGGAATTGAATTCTAGTGTAGAAATGGTGACTCCCCCCCCTCAGATTGATTCTGCCATGTATATTAATATAAAGCTTATAGCTACTGGGTTCTGAGGCCCAGTGGAGTGTGGTGCATAGCCCCATGGTTTTTATTGCTTTGTAATCAAAAGGTTCGGGTTTGAATCTTGATAAAATGTGAAGCTTTTCTTGATGGCAAAATGTTAATATTGTTGTCTTGTAAATAAAGGGTTCTGGGTTCGAGTCTTGATAGATTGAAATATGTGTGGCATTCCATACGTGAGATTTTGAGAATAATTACTGCTAGTTGATATACAACTCCCAGATCTGAAAACCTGGTAAAAGTGTTATACAACAGTACCTAGTTAATAGCTGTTGTCTGGGTATAAAATCACATTAACTGCTGTTATATTTCTATGAGGCAAAACTCCCTGATCAATACAATGGAATAGAGGTCAAGCATGTTGCATGTTGCATGTTCTTCTAATCTTTTAATCAATCCTATGTTTTGTGCCCGGGAAAATTATATTTCTTTTATGCCAGCAGATATAATCTATAACACTGCGTCTTTTCAGAGAGATTATTCATCATCAAAGAGTAATTGCCTTCTTTCTGTATGCCTGGGAGATTTTATCTGCTGGCATAACCTGCACTATGCTTTTTCAAAGGGAAATTACATGTTATTTATCATGGGACTCAAAGAGAAATTATTATCTACACTGTGTACCCTTTCAGGGAACCATCCATCATATTGAGGAAATTGGCTTCATGGATATTCGTCATGCAAACTGAATTGCAGATTTGGTCTTGTTGCAATAATATAGGCTCAAGTCTTTAACTTACAAAATATTGTATATTTCTGTATTTCAGCTTTTGGCAGATGTGTTGTGTTTTGGGTAGGTATAAAAGCTTTTCTGCCACGAGCAGAGGTACTATAAAATTTGGGTAAGTAATACGGCAAAGTGTTGGTATTATTGTTTTATAATCAAGAGGCCTCTGTGTTTGAATCGGACCTCTAGAATTGCTCCGTGACTCTCTCATTTCTTACATCATAAACATAAGATTTTTCCCCTATGAGAATAACACTACAAATGGTGTCATCAGGTAATGCCTCATGGAATTCACAGATAATTTTAATATTTGTTCTATCATTTACCACAACTTGTTTTCTTTTTGAAGTGTTAATTACAAACATGGGTCTCTGTGCTTTGAATTCATCTGGTGTGTAATACATATCCGTATTGCCAGTAGTGACCCTCTTGAAAGCCGAAAATGCCTCATATAATTTGAGGAAATCATTCTTGGACATGTGTAAATTATAATTTTCTCTAGGAAATACCTCATTTCTGCCATTTTTAAGATATATGTTCTTGATGTTACAGTTATCAAATTTACTTGAATTTTTTTCCTGATTATTGTGTCTCCCAGTCTGAAACAGTACCACCACAAAATCAGGCATGTCATATTGAATACTGGAGAATGAATTTGTAGCATCAAACTCATAATATCTACCAGATGCGGGCTTCTGTACAGATTGATATGTGTAAAATTGCAGAGGAACGTGTGGATTTTTTATTATATCTGCTTTGTATTTAAGAGCATAACTGGCTTCATATTCAACAACAGGGATTCTTAACTCCATAGTCTGAATAATGCATTTGCCTGCATCAGGTAGGGTATTAGGCAGAGCTTCTCCTGTAGAGTTTAATGTGCTGTACCTCATCAAAGCATTGTTATCATTGGCAGCTCTCCTAAATGTAATTCTTAACCCACCCTTCCACATAATATCTTTGTAATCTGAGAAGAATCCTGGCAACAGGCGCATAGGGAACAGCACAGTGTGGTTTTTAGATAATATTTTCTCACCAGCTTCAAATCCACCGATTCTGTAGTAACAAGCCTCGGTTTTGGATAATTTTAGTGTGGCCAAAGCTGTGGAGGTAATGCCGGGATAATCCACTCTGTTTATAACAACGCCATGCTTTCTGATCTCAATTTCAGAGAATAGATGCGGCACAAAATTGTCTACAAGTCTTATATTTGTATTTGCCGGATAATCGGTACCATCGAGCTTTACAACATCAAATTTGATGTATAGATCTGCTCTGTGGGGGTGTATAAAGCCATCCCCTACATCAAGATCCACCTCAATTTCTGTGTTGGGTTGATTTAAATTTGCAAATGTCCTCCTGTTTGGGGGGAATGATTGTAGCTCATAACTCTCAATATTTTCCATTGTATGTATTTTTATTTAAATGTTAATCTCTATGATAGCAGTTGTTGTGGCTCCAGCAAAATCAACTAATTCTTCTTTTTCATTAGTGACCATCAATTCAATGTTATCTATTCTATTATGACACACAGGAAAATATAATGTTGGGGATGGATTGTAGATGATGGGCTCCATGAATTCAGAATTAGGTTTGAATGTTGCAATGATGCCTGTTTGTTTGTGAGAGCCTATGCCATTTGATTTGGTGATCATACCCTCGGCCACATTACAGTGAATATTCAGAGTCTCTATGGCTAAGAATTTAGGTATATTCATAGCAGTGTGTTTGATGGCCGCTTCAAGTTTTGTGTTGTTCTCGAAGCCTAACAGCTCTCCTATAGTACCCAGATCCACTGTTTCTGTGGCAGATACAATCTCTACTCTGTGAGTGACAGAATTTTGACTTAACACTACACCTCTGGGTAACTGAGCATTTAAAGTGGACAGATTATACTGCCCTGGAGTGATGACAATTTTTTCATTACCAACTGCAATTGTGTTGTTGTGGTGTGTAATATTTGGGATCAGGTACATGCCGTAAAATGCCCTGAGAGCTATTGTTTTGGGATACACTATGTCATCATGCAATTTGAGTTTCAATATTGAATTTTGGCTGGTGAGATGGAATACCCCCATGATGTTTCAGATACCACAAGGCTTTTTGAAAATTTTCAATTGATGGTTTATTTATTTGAGACATATATCTAAGAACAGATAAACACAAATGTCCGCAATTAACATCTTTGAAGTTTTGAACACGGGCATTATTGTAATAAAGATTAGCCGAATTTAGATATTTTACTAAATTTTCAGGTGGAACACCTCCAAATGAATCAAACACAAATGCCTCATTTTTTAAATATTTAAGATAACAGATCCAGTGAGTGCCCTGATTTTTGTACTCATCCAAATTAACAATGCCACACTCTTTGTTGAGTGGTTGTTCCGGTAAAGAATCAGACATGTACACACCTCTAAAATGTTTGATGCCCAGAGGCTTGATTAAAGCTTCAATATCTTGGTTTGTAAGCGGCTCTTGTTTTTTTTAAACTTATTCATGGCTCTCTTAACACCTTTGCCTTTTTTCTCCATTGCCAGGTTATGGCGCCTCTGCTCATCTAATTCTGCCCTATTCTTCTTGGCATCTATTACTGTTTTTGCTATGGCAGCTGATCCGCCGGCCAAGCTCCCAACAGCCCCGAGAGCAGCTAAGATGGCAGGGATAGTAAATATGAATCCCCCCACATGTGATTTTTTTCTTGATTGTTGTAATTTTTTTAATTGGGGGGTACTAAGCAACAATTTCATACCATGGCCCTTGGCAATACAAGAGCTTTTTTTCTTGCGCTGTTTTTTGGTCAAAAGACTGTCAATAGTTTTAAGAGATTTAAGACCTGCATAAGGTATCTGATACATAACATCCTTGGCCTTCATTGTAGGTTTATTATATACATATTCACAACCCCCACCCCAATTTTTGTTTGGTGCTCATAGCTATGGTGGTTCCCAATGCTGCTATTTTCTCACTTAAAGAAGCATCTTTGCTTACAAATCTACCAAATGCAGCCTCTTCTAATTTCTTGTCTGCAACATGTCTCTTGTCAAGATCAGAATGTGTGTTGTATGCTATGTCATGGTCTCTACAAGCAGCATCTAAAGGATTTACACCAGGATCCCCTCTGTTTAATCTATGATCCAATTTTGTGCCTGGACCACAATACTGATAGCCTGGAATGTGTAGTTCAAATGGCAGCTTGTTTATAATGTCATTAACCAACCCCCGGCCCTCAGAAATATTCCAAAATTTGGGGGGTAGAGTATTAATAATTTTTATAAGATATCCAATCCCCTTAGGGTCATTCACTATAAAATTAGACAATTTTGTGCTTATCATGTCCATAATTCCAACCTTTTCATTGTAAAAATTGTGGTTGCCAGCATTTTCCTCGTCAGCTATCACCAATAACCTATCTACAAGTTTCCTGACATCATCAACCCACACAAATTCTTTAGGCAGGGTGTTGTATTGTTTGATTCCACTGCCAGTCTTGATCTGTGACCATATGGGCTTGATTAAATTATTGTATTTTGCCCCACTGCTCGACTTGACTCTTTTTGTTGTGGGATCATTGTTCTGGTACAGAGCATCTGATTTTATTAATATTTCTTTGTAATAATCATAATCTTGATCTGTATAGCTGCCAGGCCTTTTCCGAGTCATCAATTCCCACAACCCAGGCGTGCCGGGGTACTTAACAAAAGCACCTTTTTCTCCGAGACGAGATTCTGAATAAACAATCAGATCATCCCCCATAAATGTTACTCTGAAATTGCCAATTCTATGTATGATGCTACCATCAAGCTCTGTGTCAGCATATAAGCCAAACACCTCATCTTTGTTGTCTTTAGGTGTGGTTAAATATTTTTGAGCAAGAAGACCCAATTCAATAGGATCCTGAGTAGCTTCAATTCTTCGAGGAGCAACAGGACTAGGTGTATGAATACTGGAAAGTGGGGTGAATGGATAATCTAATATGTTCCTTGCAGCTACAGGTACAAGCTCTGTGATCAAATTTTGATTTTGCTCTGTAACAGTTTTGATATTCTTACCTAAATTATTAATAGCATCAATTACAGGCTGTTCTGTTTGTTTGTGTTTTTCATAAATTCCACGGTTCTCTGATTTCCATCCCTTAAATCTTTTTACAAGATAATCTCTTAATTTAAGATCATCAATGATTGGCCTTTTCATGGTTATTTATTTATATTTCAATGTCTAGAAAATTGTTGATTTTATTTCTGTATTTCCCAGTGTTAGGTGTTCTTGTCATATCAATTGTGACAAACCCATAACTGTCCTGGCTCCAGCACTTGCTGGAAAACTTGGAAAAATCATTGTAGCTCAAGTCCCCACCTACATATTCATCATGTATGTGTTTGAGGTTGGTATGGTCTTGATGAAACACACATATAAAATTGCTGTTGTACCGGATCAGTTGCTTGGGTATTTTTGAAAAAGTCTGTGCCAGGTAGAAGCAATCAATGTTTTTGTGCCGGCCCTGTGTAAAGAAATTTCTAACCTTGTTTTGATTATCCAGTATAATGTCATCAAACACAACAACAGAATTATCGAGACATTCATGAAGTGGCTTAACATCTGGTTCAAAAGTGGCAATATCCAATCCATCATATAGCTTCATCAGCTGCTGATATTTTAATTGTTCCAAGCTCTTAGAGAAGATATACAAGTGCCTGTTTTTCCAGTCTAACCAGTTGGGTGCCAATAAAAAATTATCAACTAATAGTGTAGTTTTACCACAAGCAGATGGCCCAACAATAAGACACCTAATATTATCAGGCAGCAACTTGCCATTTCTTTTATTCTGCTGTTCAGGTTCAGGCAGCCTTTTTATAACATCCCAGGTGCTCATATTATCACTTTGTCTGCATCGATCCAGCTGTGTTCCGGATGACCTAGCCATTTGACAAGTAACTTGTTGCCTTTTCTGCGGATGATTTTTTCTATGAGATATGTGTCAGGCTGTTTAGTTTTGTTGAGTTCTTCTTCATAAAACCTGCCTTTGAGAATTTCTCCTCGGTGATCTTTTATTATATATGTGTTAAGGGTCCCGGGTTTAATTTGAACCACTGTAAATAATTCTGTACTCCAGTTTCTTGTAAAGCCTCTTTTGAATAAGTGCTTATATTTGCTGATTCTTACTTGATCACCCACCTTGTATTTGGCCTTTCTTGTTGTTGGCTGATATTTAGGATAATAAACAGTGCTGATCAATTTTTGCTCATCAGATGAAGTTACTTCAGAGGGTTTCATGTTGATTGTGGAATGGACCGAGTTGTTATATTTATGTAGAAGTTCTGGAAGAATATTAATCCATTTATAATTACCTTGAAGTGTAAATTGTTTATACATAAGATTTTTTAAGGTTCTGTTGAATCTCTCTACAATTGAGGCTTTGAGATCACTGTAACTCGAGTAATGTTTTATTGCCTGGCTTTTAATAAATTGTTGGAACACAGAATTATAAAATTCTTTGCCATTATCTGTTTGCAAATAGCGCGGTGATCTTCCACTCTGATTGATGATTGTCCTGATGGCTTCTGTAACGCATTTTCCAGTCTTGGATTTAAGTGGCAGAGCCCATGCAAATTTTGAAAATGTGTCTATGACAGTGAGTAGATACTTGTAGCCCTTGTTGATTTTGTCTAAGTTTTTCAACTGCCCACTTGACAACTCAATCAAGTCGCTCTGCCATAAATCATCTATGCCTTTTGTGACTACTGGGAGTCTCTTATAATTATGTCTGGCTTGTCTGTGTAATTCATCAACAATAATTTGTCTAGACATAATATGTAAACAAGAATATTGCAACTATAGGGTGTTCAGCAGCTGAGACTACAGGATTTTCTAAATATAATTTGTCCCCTATTTGTATTTTAAATTCCAGAGAGCCATCATCTTCAGTATAGGCTGTTTCTAATGTATTGGGATCTGTAAAATCCTCTAACTCTACACTGGTGACTTTCACTTTGTTCTCAGCATTTGTTATTGATAAGGTGGGGTAGTGGTGTGCCTGTGGTTGAAGCCAATATTTGATCTTGATTGGTCTCAGTGTGCCCCCAACAAAAAATTGGTAATAAAATTGTGCAGGGGACAGCATATATATTTTGCCACCTGGTGTAAATGGAGAATCATATTCTTTGTTGGGGATGCTGTACAATTCAAGAATTACTGTATGTTTTGGATTCTCGATTATGCCTGTTATTTCTTTTTCTGCTGTGAGCAATCTGCTTGTTACAGATTCAAGATGCTCATTGATGGTCCTAACAACATCATCATGGCCTGGCTTGATCTTTATGTCCACAATAAGTTTCTTGTATTGTTGCACAATTTCTTGTAGCTGGGTGGCAAAAACAGACAGGGCATTTGCTTGATTGGATTCCATAGTTCCTAGCTGTTGCTTGATATTAGCTACAATTTGTTGCAAATTTTCAACAATTGCCAATTTTGAATTTTGAGCAGTAAGATCATGGACTTGTCTTCTGATATCCTCAAACAGGGCATGCAATTCATTAATATGTTGATTAGTTGGTAGAGTGGCCACTGTCTGAGTGAGTTGTTTGATCTCTGCCTGGATATTCTTGATATCTTCTGATTTCAATATCCTATTCACTGCCCTCTTTATATTTTTAAGTTCCTGTGATGTAGGGAGATTTGATACAGTATTTTGTAAAAATTCAAGTGCCAATTTCACATTGTTTAATTCAGAAGCATCAGCCACATTTTGCATAGCATTTTGGAGCAGGGCTATATCTGCCTGAGTGGGTGTGGATTGTTGTAAAATTTCAAGTTTTGTTTGGATATCATCGATCAAGTGATGAAAATGAGATAGTTCAGATTCAGTGTTGAGGTTTTCAAGCTTTGTGATCTGTTGCTGGACACTGACAAGTGTGTCTACAATCCCAGGCAAGCGGGATTCTAGTACATTTGCCAAATCACTTTGCACTGCTGTTATTGTACCTTCAAGATGGGTTATGGAACTTTGAATTTTTCCAAAATCTTCATATGTTTCAAGTTACAGCTTAATGTTTGCTACACTCCGAGTTATTGCATTCAAAGCATCAGAAGATGGCAAGTTGTTCATAAAATTTTCAAGTGTCTCAATTTTTTCTTTAACCTCGGCTATGGCATTGTTCAGAGGGTCCAGATTAGGTATTTGGAGTGATTGAATCTGTTCTTTTAGAGTGGAAATCACTAGATCAAAATCTTCTTGTGATTTTATGCTTTTGACAATTGTTTGGAGCTGTGTCTGGACATTATTTATCTGCTCCTCCAATTGCTGTTTCAATTGTTCAGAGTTGGTAGCCTGAGTCTTAAATTTGGCTTGAAGAGCTGCTACAGCCTCTTCTAAACTTTGAAAATTATCTAATGTTGCCAGGTCAGTATATTTCTGAAGCAGCACTTTAAGTTCAGAATCAATTTTAAGAAGAGGGTCCATGCATTGTGATTGCAAATTTGTAATTTCTAGTTGAAGACTGGCATTGAGTGTGGTTTGTAAAGCTTGTAAATCACTTCTTAATTTCTTGACTCTGACATCAAGCATCAGAATCTCATCACTGTGATCATCATGCCTTGTATGGCCAAATATATCATTAGGCATTTTTGTTTTAGTGGTTATTTATTATAGAGTATCTGATTCTTAATTCTATAAAAAAGGGTATAAGCTTGTCATAGGATCCCGGGACCTCAATATATAAGCAGTCACCAGCAGAAACAGTATATACAGTGCCAGAAATCATGTTTGAGTGCTTAATTCTATAAATATTTCTCCCTATTGAAATTTTGACATCACCCTCAGGGGTTGCAATAAATTGCAATTGCCCACCTACAGGTAATTGGTAATGATTTAAATTATTGTTAAATATGTACAATATTTTGCCTGTTTCATCATCAATATCTGTAAGTATGCTGTTCAGATGAATAATTAACAAGCCACTCAGTTTAGATATCATATCAGAAGAGGGTTGTGGTGTTGGCAGCTCCATAATAGCCTGTTTTTTGAACCCAAATAAGTTCATAGGCATGTTTATTTATTTCAAATCATGCTCTGTAATTGGGCATTGATTCCCATTTTTCAAATCACAATGCCCCCATGGCAAAGTATGTATGCCACATGACAAAATGCATCTCTTGTCATCATGTGGGTCCAGAGCCACTTTTCTTACAATATTGCTAGTCAGCAAGCGATCCACACTCTGGATTCTGGATTCTGATGTTTTGATTAAATTCTGGGATTTGATGCAATTTTTATAATCTTTAAATTTAAGATCTTTGTCAACAGTTACTTTGCCAATGCCCTTGGCTTTTTTGACAACAGCACTACGTGTTTTAAAAGTATACATCTTGGCCCTTAACCCAGCAAATGCCACAATAACATCACCAAGTGTCTCATCTTTTAACTTGCCAGGCACCTTTTTGTTGTGGGGTTGAATATTCAGATGGCCAGGCAATTCACTGGTATCAAAATATTTAAACAATTCATTCTGTGCAATATCTTGATAAACATCTTCTGTTTTAATATCAAGAATAAAACTATCCGTGTCCATGTACATCAGTTTTACACGATCACCATAAAAAGGTTTAAACACATCATAATACAATGTTAACATATGTAATTTGGACAATTCCAATATCGCAGCCCCTACATAAATAGGTTTATCAAACTTAATCTTTGTTTTCTTCATGTTGAAAAGTGCCATGTGCTCATCATAAATTCTTCTATAATTGAAATTAGGCTTTGCAACCAATTTTTTTGCTCAGGCTGGGGTCAGTAATTATTTTAACATCGGTATGTTTTCTAACATTTTCAATTGTTTTGCCATACACTGAATTCACCATCAATTTAAACAAGCCCTTATCAAATTGGCTCTTTGCAGATGTTCGAAGCTCTGTATTTGTATCAATGTATGGTTTCAACCATCTTGAGTGCCTGAACCTCAAAACTTTGCCAAGTTTGGTCACTTGGACACCATGTTTCATCAGGAACTGGAGGTTTTTGTAATATATGACATTGCCCTGTTTTGGCTCTAGAGTCATCATGAGCTTCTTCTGTTTAGAGCCAGGTGAGCACTTAACCTCGGGAATTGGGGGCAGATCAGAAAATGTGTTGTGTAAATCATCAGGAATTGTCAGATCAACCTCTAAGAAGAGGCCACAGTCACTGTCATCAAAGTCCTGAAGATCTTCAATATTGAAATCTTCGACCCATTCAAGCCCTGCATATGGCAGTTTTTGCATCATGGCATGACCATAGAGGTTGTTGGCATCTACATACGCTATATAATTTGATGGCCGTGCTGGATCATAATCAGGCATATATTTGTTATTTGCTCTGGCATATCTCTGGGAACATTGCACCACCCCTCCTCTTATACCTTTCTCCACAAACAGATACTTATCTTGATCGTGGATCAGATCCAATAGCGTTTTGGTATTGAAAAACATTGCAGACCATGCTAGACCCGGGGCACTGAAAAAATATATTGGATCCAGTCCATAATTTTGCATAGAAGATTTTCTGAATGCCTGCATTATATCAGCTAAGAGGGTGACATCAAGTTTCAAATATGCCATGTGATAATCACCAAATGTCTTGCATTTTAAATTGTTCCACATCAATTGGGCATGGTGATAATCATCATCAGTGATTCCAGATCCTCTGATTTTGCTGTAAAACTCTTCTTGCGGTGGCAGGGAACACTCATCAAATTTAGAAAAATCTGTAACATAATCATATGGATATACACCCTTCCGCCTAATTAATTTCAGGTCCTGATTTGGAAACGAAGCATGTGTGATTTTGAATTGATCATCAGATAATTGAGTGGCCAGTGTGGCCAGGCTAGCAGATAAAAATCTGTAAGAATCAAGAAATCTTATGCGAATAGGAACACCATTAACTTTAATTATCTTGCTAATAGATATATATTTTTCATCATTTTCAGCTAAAATATTTAAATTCTGCTTGTCAAACCCCTCGTACCTGATCAAATGATGGAAATCATAATTGGATGCTCCATGGCAAAATATGGGGACAAATCTTGGTCTCTTGATGTGAATATTGCAGCTATTACACAGGGCCATTTTGAATTTACCATCTGTATGAGAATGGTGTTTCACCTTGATATTTGCATCTGAAAATTCAGAATCACATACCGGGCATTTTTCTGCATTGTTGAAATCCTCAATCTGTTTCTCTGTTAAAGGCAACATAGGCTTTGATTTTAATAAGATGTTAGATGCTATGTCACGGCACTCATTTTCTATTTTATGTGCAAATATTTTGATGGCATCTGGTCCCATGTATGAACGCGGCTCACTAGCTACACCATCCTGTATAACTGTATAACAAAAACTGGAAGGTTCATGTAGCTGGTATGGTGTACTTGAAGATTCTTCAGGATCTGGATTGCAGAATGCAAGAGGTTTGAGGTTCGATTCAAAATCACAGACAATATATGCTGGGTGTTCCAACAAGGCTTCAAACTTTTTGAATTTGCAATTTTCACTTGGATTGGGCATCACCATATGAACAGGTTTATGATTGCCACAGTATTTCAGATGCTCCATTAACTTGTTTTTAGCAATTTCTGCACTCTCTTCACAAACACCATTCACCATTTTTCTACCTTCAAATACAGTTAAGCATCTTCTGCACAACTTGAATATTTTATGAGTTTTGTCTAGTTGTGTTCTCACTAAAGCTTCAAGATTATGTATCAAAGTGTAATGATATGTACCATCCCCTTCAATTAAGAGCAGATCAATCGGAATGGCAGATACATCATCAATTGTACTGATTCTGAGAGGTTCTATCAAGCAATTGCCACGACCAGTGGAACAAATAAATACATTAATAGATAGTTGTTTGCCATTGATGTACCTGGCCTTTTTTTCAAATTTATCAATATTCTGAACAGACATTGGATATTCTAAACCCTCCATTGCATCGTCAAAAAGATGTTCATGATGTTTATAATAAGTTATTCTCTGAGGATCCTTTGAAACTGGATACAGAGCAGCTAAAATACACCACAAAAAGCATTTCTGGTCATTATTTTTATATTAACCACGGCTGTTTTGTTTTTGATATTGGCAGGTAAAGGCACATATGTAGAACCTTGCAATGGGCTGAATTCAGAAATATTAACATATAACTTGTGTGGAGAGCCGCATAGGCTCCATCCAGACTCTTTTGCCGCAAATTCAGAGTGTTTAATATTCAATTGTTCTATCAACCTGCTTATTATTCTGTCTGAATTTGCATTTGAATATACCGGTACAGTTTCTGTTAAGTGGGGCTGTGTAAATTTTGTGCCATTTGGTTTCTTATATTGTGTAAACAATTTGAGAGAGAGCTTATAAGAGCCATTTTGTGCATTAAGAATTGCCTGCAGATCAGGATTTACACTGTTCAAAAAATTCTGAATACCACATCTTGGCTCTGATACAAACCGATAATCTCTTAATTGGCTATTAAAACTGCTATGGATAGGTTCATAGCGTGGCTGCTTTGCTGCTCTGGCATTAAGAGGTGCTTCGTGCTTTCTTTTCAGACCAGATGTAGATGGTTGAGTTGATGACTGTGCAGAACAAGTATCTTTATGTGTATATGTGAAGTATTGCATGCTGTATTCTCTATTGCATTTGGGGCAAATTATTGTGGGAGTTCTGCATTTGTCCGGGTTACAAATCTTTTGGTGTCTGGCCCAATTAGAGCTAAATATATTTTTATTGCACTGATTGCAATATTTTTGATTCGGCATTTTTGTTGTTGTTTATTATATACAATTTCCTGGGATTCAATTCAAAACTTTATACTGAATAAAAAATATCAGTTGGGTTCAGCACTGAGCTTTGTGTGTGTGTGTGTGTATGTGTATGTGTGTGTGTTAATATTTTTGGCTTTGGTATTTATATAAAATTTCCTGGGGTTCAATTCAAAACTCCATGCTTATTATGACAGGTTGTAAAGCCAATAGCTTACAAGTGGAAAAAGAGAATAAATATTCATTCACACTGACCCAGCGCAAATATAAGCTTGACTCTAAATATGAGTGGATTACAACAAATATCAGATTTTATATTGTTCAATATGAATATTTAAACCTGTAAGTATGAGGAGCACTGTATCAACACATCTATTCTCCTCAGTCACTCTCACAATACTGGCTGATGCAATACTCGGGAATTTCTGTAAGTACTGGCGCTGAGGAGAAACATGCAAAGCAAAAAATCAATACTACCGTCTCGGGAATTGCACACACTGACACAGAGGTGAAACATGCAAACATATAATATAAGAAATGAGAGTGTCACGGAGCAATTCTAGAGGTCTCTGCATATTGCATTGTTTTAATATTCCAACCAGAAGTAAATATGTGTGTGTGGGTATAGGTTTTTGGCTTAATTTCAGGTATAGCCAAAAAAATATCAATTTTTGACAAGTTTATAGACAAAAATCTGGCTGATGCAACTTTTGTAAGTATAAACAAATCAATCTGAGGGGAGCTCTTCTTTTCTGAAAAATTCCCGAGGGCATTTTTACAAAAATCTTGGATTAGACAGGGTTCCACACTAGAGCAAAAAGCTCATATGATCATGTTGAGCAAGTTTTAAGTGTAGCAAATCTGCTTGAGAGGAGCTCTTCCTTTCCGGCGCTGGTTGTACCACAAACCCTACTACTATGGCGTTCGATGTGTCTGCAGGAGATTATCTTTACATGGAACTCCTCGGAGATTACGACAAACTCGTTCCTCTCTTCGTAGAATTACGAATCGTCTATCTATTATAAATAACCGTTAACCAAAAATGCCTAACGACATTTTCGGCAACACCAAGCGTGTAGACCACGCAGAAGAGATTCTCATGTTGGATATTCGTGTTATGAAGTTGAGGAGCGATTTGATCGCTTTGCAGGAGACCTTAAACAAAAGTTTAGAGTCGGAGATCGCTACGCTCGAAACGCAATGTCTCGACCCCATTCTGAAAATCGATTCCGAACTGAAAACGCTCATAAAAAATTATGTCGACGTACCTTCTTACGACAACGTTCAAAATATACAGTTGAGCGTGGATTCGCTTCAAAATGATTTGCTCAAATTACAGCAATTTCAATCGAAAAATGAAGATTTGGAAAAATTGAAACTCGAAATCGAAGAACGAACTTCCGCAATAGAAAAGAATTTCTCTGAACTTCAAACCGTCGTGAAAGATATTGATGTAGAACGCTTGCATGTCGTCGTTTCCAAATTACAAGAAGAATTCACCGGCACGTTGGAAGAAATTAAATCCAAGTTGCAGACTTTGGAAGATACCATGACGAACCTACCATCGTCAGACGAACTGCAGGTCATCGGTAAAAGCGTCGCGAACATAAAAATTCAATTGGAGGCTTATCAAGATTTTGAACACATTCAAACCACCATCGCTACGCTTCAGGCGTCTCTGGAGTTGATCAACGAAGAAATTAAAAATATTCACGCTGAAGCAAGAGCGTTGACGAGCATTCAAGACATGTTAAGCACGGTTCAGCAGAAGATCGAATATTTAGAAAATTTGAACGTCGAAACGAATCTTGCTCATTTTCATCACGTACTGGACAACATACAGGGTGACTTGGAATTGTTACGGACGAGCGTGCCTTCGAGCGAAGATTTGGAAAAATTGAAAACGGCGGTGACGGCACTATCCGAGTCGAGCGACGTCAAAAGTTCGTTGAGCGATCTCGAGAGTAGGGTGGCCAATCTCCCCACCTCCAAAGAATTGCACGCTTTGAAAAGGAACATATCACGTATGCTGAAACGACTGGAAACGGAAACGGCGAACGTGGAACAGATTCGAGACGAACTTGCTTCGCTGGTGTCGACGCTGCCCACTTCGCAGAGCGTCGCGGATCTTCACACGCAGTTTACCGAGATGCGAAGCATCGTGAACGATCTTACCGAGAAGAGCTCGAAATTGAATCAAGTCGAGAACCTTCAGAACATCGTCGTCAACATCAGAGATCAAGTTGGAGTGCTGGAATCCACGCAGGAATCGACGCTGGCCTCTTTCGGTGCCAAGTTGCAAGAACTCAACGAAAACTACAAGCAGTTGAACGTGGAAGTGAAAATCAAACCGTCGTTTTCTGCCGTAACGGATACCATAGTCGAGCATTTGCTGCCCATCGAAAATAAACTCGGACACGTTCACAGTAACCTGCTCGGCGTCGACACTAAATTCGCCAAATTGTTCACCTTGCAAGCCATCGAAATCAACAGCGTACCCAATCAACAGAGAATCTCCACGTTCGTCGAAGGTAACAAACTGTACATGTTGCATCCTTATCATCCGTACTACAAGTTTCTCCTCGATGGCACGATTCAGATAAACGAATTTTCGTACTGGTCTCACGGCAGAAAAGCTAGCGTCCCCACCATGACCTTGATATCGAATCGTGGTGTCCAGAAAGCAGGAAACATTCCTCTGGCACGTTGGAACGAAACGCGCAACATATATGAAATACACGAAGACGAAGATCTTACCGTTTTCGACGTGAGTGCCGGCGATAAGCTGATCGTTCAAAACACGAGCGAGGTGCCACCCTCTTTGAATCCCATCACGCTCGTGCTTCTCTTCAAACGTAATCTCTAAAAAAAAAATGTCTAGGCAAGCCATCGGCGAAGAATTGCATAAACCTGCACGCCGCAACTACGAACGTTTGGCGGTGGTAACCAAGGGCATCGACGACCTCTGGGAAAGCGACCTCGTCGAAATGAGCAGCGGCAAGTTAAAAAACGTACATAAATTGAACAAGGGCAACAAGTACCTCCTCACCGTCATAGACACATTTTCGAAATTCGCATGGGCTCTACCTTTGAAATCCAAAACGGGAACGTGCGTCACGGAAGCATTCAAGACAATTTTTCGCGAAAGCGGCGGCAGACGACCTCGGTTTCTGCACACAGACAAGGGGAAGGAATTTTACAATGCCGTATTCCAAAAGTTTATTCGGAAACACGACGTTCGACATTACTCGACCTTCAGTGACGTCAAGGCCAGCATCGTGGAAAGATTCAATCGGACTCTGAAATCGCGCATGTGGTCACGCTTCACGCTTCAGGGAAACTACAAGTGGGTCACCATTCTTCCGGAACTCGTTAACGACTATAATCACACGGTGCAGAGAACGATAGGCATGAAGCCAGCTGACCTTACCAAGTCCGACAAGCAGCGTTTAATTTCTACCGTTTACTGTCCAAAGTACACACCCACGACAAAAAAACCTAAATACAAAATTGGAGACCAGGTGAGGATCAGTAAATTGAAGCGAACGTTCGACAGGGGTTTCACACGAAACTGGAGCACGGAACTTTTTACCGTGGTTCGAGTTTTACCCGGTAACCGTCACACGTATATAATAAAGGACAGTGGCGGTGAAATTTTATTGGGGCGCTTCTACGAGGAGGAACTCTCTAAAACTAAATACCCCGACACATACCTTATCGAAAAAGTTTTGCGCAAGAGAGGCGACAAACTTTTGGTGAAATGGCTGGGACTTCCGGACACGAGTTGGATCGATTCGAACGAAGTGATTCTATGAGTACGTGGAATGTGGTGAAGCGTTTACCTGATTCGGAAAATCGAACGAAGAAAAGGAACGGCGAATTGCTCCCCGACGGCATACGATGTCTGATCGTAGGACCTTCGGGGTGCGGAAAGACGACACTGCTCATTGATAATTTTCTCCTCGCACCCAATTGGTTAGACTGGGAAAACAGACACCTCTACGTATTTTCGAAAAGTCTCGAACAAGCGAAATACCAGCAACTTATGAAACTGTACGAGGGACTGGGCATTGCAACTTTTGCAACGGAAATCATCCCACTGGACGATTGCCTCGAGAATTCCGTTGTGGTGTTCGACGACATGATCTTGGAAAATCAAAACGAGATTCGTAATTTTTTCACTCGAGGACGTCACAAAGGATTAGATTGTTTCTACCTGGCACAAACTTTTTCCAAGGTTCCGAAACAACTGCTACGCGACAATGCTAATTTCATATGTTTGTTTCGACAAGACCACACCAATTTAAAACACGCATACGATGATTACGTAGGGGCTGACATGAATTACAATCTATTTTCTAAATTCTGCTCCCACTGTTGGAACAGTGGTGATTTCGGATTCGTGACCATCGACATGACTCGAAAAGCAAACCATGGAAAATATAGGAATAAAATAAACGTTTATCTAGACGTCTCAAAGGCTAACAAGAGGACCATTTCAGATTTGCAACAAGAAAAAAATCCAAAAAAAATCAAAGGTCGTGAGAATCTAAAAAATAAAATTTGAAAAAACGTTTTTTTTTTCAAACGTCTGACAAGCATATATAAAATAACCATTACAACAAAAAGTGAGTGTTAGAAAAAGTGGATAGTCTCAAGCGGGTGACAGCAAGAAAACTACGAGAACCGAACGTATAGGCTGAGAATTCGACGTTTCAAAAACGTTTCAACGTATATAGAAAAATGTCAAAACGTCAATTTCAAGAAGAGGACAATCTCAAGTTGCGAGAATACCTCGTGAAGCGCTTCAAAGGTTGGAAATCCGAGAATCGCGGATCCTACGAAGAGAAGAAACGTCAAGATCAACCTGTGATCGATGCCATCAGCGGTCTAGGTAAAGAAATTAAAAGCGTCACGGAACAAAATAAAAATTTGATCAACGAACTCGTGCCGCTCGCAGCTAAAAGTTACGCTGTACCCACGCCCATTTCGAGCATTCCTTCGACGCCGTTCGAACTGAAGGACGTACCGGCACGACGTCGAGCCATAGGTAGCACGTCGTCTTCTTCGGATAAAATCGAGTTGGGACCTTTGGCACGAGACTACCTTAACACGGGGAAGTTCGACAAGGATGAAGTGTTCGGATTGTATCCCAGCATGGAAACCAACGAAGGCGGCGGTGTGGTTTGGAAGATTGGGAAATCGAAGGTGACCTTCGAAGGCAACGACATTAAAGTTAATTTAGGAGAGAAGGATAGTTGGACCAGGTATCCGGGTACGGTGGGATTGTGGGAACTCGTTGCCAAAAAGCAGCCGAAAGATTACACCGACGAAGATTACCAGAGTTACAGGGAAATTCTGATCATGACGGATGCCATGTACCAGAACAACGACGCCTCGCAGAATAGGGTGAAATCGAGCAGCGGCGAGAAGTACAGGAATCTCATTAAACTGATTTGGAACGAGGTGAAGAGTGGAAGCGGCGTCAAACGCTACAACACGTTACCCAAAGAATTCGTTTGGGTGGACGACGTGAGGAAGCTCGTGGACCGATTGTTGGTGATAGCCGGCGAAGAGAATGCAGGCAATCGTAATTTTTACAACGAGAAGGTTGGCATCGTGGACATGATCAGCACCAAACTTTCCAACTTCATCGTGAACGACGACAAGGGCATAGGTTACCTCATTAAAATTATCAACACGCTGCCTCCGAGATTCTGGAACGTGGCCGAAGGAAAGGGACTCGTGAACGACATCATCAACAAGTTACCTTTCGAGATGCATTTTCTTGGCTACCAGTACTGCGGACCGGGTACCAAACTCGAGAAAAGATTGGAGAGAGGAGACAAGGGTGTGAATCCGTTGGACGCCGCATGCAAAGATCACGACATCGCTTACAACAGCACTCGCACGGATCTGGATGCACGTCACGAAGCAGACAGAAAGTTAGAGCACGCAGCTTTCGAAAGATTCGTCAGCAGAGACGCTTCTTTGGGTGAACGAGTCGCAGCATTGGGCACCACCATCGCCATGAACACGAAACAAAAACTTGGGTGGGGTGTATAAATAACATACAGTAAAAAAAAAATAATAACAACATGTCTTGCATAACCGACTTACCGCACGAACTGCTATGTAAAATATTTAAACAGGCAGTAAACGGAGATGTTAATAGACTTTTGATCATAGCAAAAACGACGCCGGCATTTCGATTCCCATGTGAAATGGCTGTCAAGGATCATCTTCGGGAGATCAGTGGCATGATGTGCGGTGATCTCGACACTCTTCTTTCGGCCGCAGGGAAAAAATTAAACGATAGGTTAGATGAACTTCACGAGGCGAGGCAGGGAAGAAGACGATACACGGATGATTGGCATAAGTCCAAACAGGAGACCGAAGAAATCATCACGCACATCATCTTTTATTCGGAAGCACGAACTTTCTTCCTCTGTTAAAAAAAGTAATAATATATATACGTGTCAAAACTTGATATATAAATAACACACATCGTGAAAAAAATAATCTTCGGTGTATATATAAATAACACACATTGTGAAAAAAAATTTCTATAACACCCTGAAAATTTTTCTCCTTCGATATGACTGAAAAAAATGACTGATCTCCAAGCATTGAAACAAATGCTAAATTTGTCAGTCGAGTATGTAAAAATTCAGGAATTGGAAGTCGGCAAACCTTACACGATAACTTCCGGTTCAATTGTTTCTACCCAGTATGGTCCCAAGGTGCGTCTGTTGCTCGACGGACAATACAGTCTATTTTTACCAGATCGATATGCTAACATGTTATCCGACGAGAAGCTATCTATTTTAATCGAGAACAAAACTCGAATCGTGTACAAGGGGACAAAGGAACTTCTTGGTAAGAAAACAAAGCACGTAATAGAATTTGTGTAACGGGGCTGCGCGGAGTATATAAAATAACATACCTTGAAAAAAAAATTACACGAAACAAAAAAAAATCTCGGAACATATATATATAAATAACATACCTTGAAAAAAAAAATTACACGAAACAAAAAAAAATCTCAGAACATATATATAAATAACATACCGTGAAAAAAAAAATTACACGAGAGGGAAACAAAAAAAATCTCGAAACATATTTATATATATAAATAACATACCTTGAAAAAAAAATTACGCGAAACAAAAAAAAAATCTCAGAACATATATATAAATAACATACCGTGAAAATAACACATAGAGCATCAACATGAAGCCCAAGGGTGTCGTGTACCAGATACCATATTCGAATCTGAAAAATCTAGGTGCCCTCGATGACTTACTCACCAAGAAACAACGCGAGAAGAAACGTTCTTGCTTGACGAAAGGACACGGAATGAAATTACTTCTCAGCACACCACAATTGAGACGCTTGCAGCGTTCGCGGAAACAGCAAAAGATCGGAGGTTTCATATTCAGCATCCCGGCCATCCTGGCAGCATTGGGGGCCGTTGGAAATTTGGCTGGGGGTAGCGCCGCCATCGCGAAAACCGTCATCGACTCGAAGAAGAACAAGGCGGAATTGGAAGAACAGAAACGTCACAACCTGGCCATGGAGAAGAAAGGGGGGAAGGGCGTGATGAAAAAGTTTAAAAAAAAGAAACAACAGCACTCACCAACCGAGACATTGAATCTCTGATCAAACCATTAAAAATCAAACACTTCAGAGGCGTTTTCATGTCCGACTCGTTACCTTCAACCGTTAAAAGAAGAGAATGTGGAGTAGTCAACTTGGACAGTCAAGAAAATCCAGGCACGCATTGGATATGTTACCACAAAAACGACAATAACAAAGCATTCGTTTTCGATTCTTTCGGAGGTGTTCCACCTACGAATTTAGTCCATTATCTGAAAACGAACAAAACCTCTATATACTACAACGACGAACGCATTCAAAATTTCGGAGACGAGAACTGCGGTCATCTCTGTCTCTCCGTGCTCGCGTTTCTCTCTAAAATAAATAACCCTACGATCGAGGATTTCCAGAAAGCACTGTGGAACCTCAAACACGATGGGCGTGTTCCATCTCACGAGCGAATCTTCGATCTTGAAACTCACGCTGCACGACGACATCGTCTATCCTAAATCCGTAGCTCTGCGTGCATTCTACAGCATGTACCTCATACCTAACGTCACGCAGCACAACAACAAAATTAGCGTCGGAAGCGAACGTATCGTCGTCCCGCCAGGTCAATACAATCTTTCTACTTTGCAAGCTCAGTTACCCAAAGGCACGTACCTTTCTCAAAATTCGGTCACGCACAGAGTGGAAATCCTATCCGCTACGGAGACCGTGGACCTGGGCACCATGGGAGAACTTTTAGGTTTCGAGAACAATCACCCGAAACTCGAAGCTGGCATCAAACACGTAGCAACCAACATTCCTAAATTCTTGGCCATAGAGACTCTGAACGTACACTGCAACGTAGCGGAAGGCATGATCACGAAATCCTCGGACGGGGGGTTGCTGGGAAGTCACAAGCAGACGGGAATCATAGCCACGTTCAAACCCAGTTCCGAGTTCATGGAACCGATCATCTACACACCCTCTTCGCCGATCTATTTTCCAGTATGTCGCAACCGCATAGACGACATAGAGTTGGTGGTGACGAACGAGAAAGGAGAGGTGGTGGATTTCGCAGGTGCAACGACCACTGCCATCGTGGAGATCAACGTATAATAAATAACCATACATCATGGAACAAATCGAAAGTTACGAATTGCAATCTTTCCCTCCCAACCGTCGCACGTTCGCCAATCTGAACGAAGCGAACCGGGAGATCGAATACGACGTGGACGTAGGCGACGGGTTCGTTCATCCTCACAGAGCGGACCTTTACATTCAATTCGACGTGGTGAAAAAGGAAAACGGAGAAGTCTTTCCGCCCAATGCAAATTTGAAACTCGTGGACAACTTCGTGCCTCACCTGTTCTCGCAGGTGGAGGTGAGGAAACACAACACCGTCATCGACAGAATAGATTATCCAGGCATCACGTCGACGGCAGTGGGAACGTTGAAATTATCCAAAACGGACGCGGCATACTATCAAGCGGGAGGGTTCGAAGCGGGAACGAAAATATCGGCGAGAAATCACACGGTGCTCTTTCCAATGCGTCTGCTTCCCGGTTTCTTCTCGGACTACAAGGAGATCATGTGGAAGGGAGGACTGAGAGTCACGTTTCGAAGAGCGGCCAACGACAACGACGCACTGATGCGATACACCAATTTGAACGCAGACGGCACGCCGATAGCCAACACATTACCCGAAGCAGCCAAGTGCGTCATCCGGAGCATGGAGTTGAGAATGCCGATCGTGGAATACGAGACGAACTACGCCCTCAAGTACAAAGCGGAGATCTTGAAGAGTCCGCAGGTGCCGATTCACTTTCACGGTTACCAGTGCGTGCAGAAGTTGGCGTCGGGAAGTCACATGGAATTCGACGTCACGACTCAGTTCAACAACATACAGTTCGACATGCCAGATTTCGTCGTGGTGCTCTTTCAGACCGGGCGCGATAACAACCAGGAAAAAGATTCCAGCAAATTCGACGACTGCAAGATCAAGAACGTTTATCTGAAGAATGGTAGGAATGAAGTCTTCCCGCGCGAGAATTACAACCTCGACATGACCAAAGATGATTACCTCAAACTTTACGAAGCTTACACGGCTTACAAACGCGTGACCGAGGGAAACGTCGACGTGTACTACACGCCCAGCGAATTCAAAGCACGCAGGCCGATGTTCGTCATCAACACGACGAAGAGGAAGCAGGTGGTGGTCAACGATCGCACCAACATCAAGATCGTCTGCGAGTTCCACGACGCGCTGCCCGATGATACCGTGTGCAGCGTCATCCTGGTCGCAGAGAAGTCCTTCGTCCACGACGTGAAGAACGAGAGGGTCACGGAGCAGATTTAAAAAATATTCCTAAAAAATAATTGCCACATACTAAAAAAAAATCAACAAGGTTATATAAAATACAATATAAGTTAGTTCGGTGCGCAAATAAAAAAAATAATAACTCGTGAAACTCTACAGAGGCATGGCTTCGATAGCCGTGACCATTTAGAACTGGTGTTGGGCACCACGCACCCCTCTCTATGGCGGGATATTTTTTATTCTTTTTTGAGGGTCTTAACAAAAATAATTTTGATTATCACACACACACACGCACACACACACACCGCAGAAGATCACACATGAGTTTTTTTTTAAAAAAAAAAACATCGTAGCAGATTACGCTGAGAGCACAAGGTCGTAGTAGATTACACTGAGGGACCTTACAGTAAGAGGAGACAGCAGACTTATAGGAAAATGTCGTAAGTCATTTCAAAAGTGTAGGTCAAAGGACGAGTTAGCATAAGAGCAAAAATTTGCAGGAGGAGCTTAAAAAAGTGATGCCAGAGCTTTTTTTTTCTGTCCACTTTTCTCTCATTGTAGGTTAGATTAACCCGTAAAACATCGTAAAATAATAAAAAAATAGATCAAAAAAATGGTTCCAGAACGTACCATACCAACCTTCGTCAGGCACGGAACGTGGAGAGAAAGTGAGTTTTTGAGGTTTTGATGAAATTTTCGTAGGTTTTGCAACACTGTGGCTCACTTCAGTGAATTGAAGTGAGTTTTTGATGTTTTGGTGCTATTTTCTTCGCTGCGAAACATCGTCAGAGCAATAAATGAGTCGCAGAACGTGGAGAGAAAGTGAGTTTTTGAGGTTTTTTTGATCCTCACTTAAGGTTTCTCAACCGGCTTGATTACACTACTAGTAGGTCAAAGCACGTAGAGGCTCTCGTGTAGTTTAGCACAAAAAAAATGAATAGGTTAAGTTATATCACGTAAGATCGTGGCATTCGTAGCAAGTGTGAGGTGGGAAAAATGGGAAATTTTGCTAAAACATCGCTAAGCGCTAAAACATCGACAAAAAATTGTCAATATATGTCAAAAAGTGATATTCAATTGATAAAAAAAGAGGCTAAAAAAGCACTCGTACCAAGTGTTGCGTTGAAACGATAAACTTACACTACTAATGGGTAGCCCAAAATAAAGTCAGCTTCGAGACCTTTCAAGACAAACATGTCCTCACATAAATTTCTTCCAGCAATCCCCAGGTATACTTGTCTACATCCCACAACTCTAGTTTTGTTTCTCCCAGTGAAATCAGTCAGCCTAACATCTGGACATGTTTGTAACTGCAATGACGGCAGCTTCTCTTTAATCTTCTTCCAAATGGCGTAGCTCATGAGATTACATTCGCTGCCAGTGTCCAGAACACAAATAAAATCGACGCCTGTTACAGTTGCTTTAATTAACGGAGCCCTGGGTAAATTTTCCTTTCTAACTGCCTGCTGTAGTGCTCTATCTAAACTTTGTTCTCCTTCATTGAGAGTCAGCACAACAAAAATATGATTTTCTTCACTATTTATAACGCTGCCATCTGTTCCCAGAGAAGTTCAAGATTTTAGCCCAACCGTGAAATGGAACGAAGAATTCACGTTGGGCGACTGGCTAAATCCGACTGCGTACCTCTCGGATTAGCACTAGTCGATGGTGCCCAACAAAAGTCTCTTGTCATGTCGACGCTTTGCCGTTGCTCGTTCGTCAAACGTGAAGCAGAAGGTTCAAACGGAGGCGCCGTCGCTCTGAAGTTACTGGGTTCAGAGGCGTTACGTGAGGAGTCACGAGAATGGTCTTCTGGATCAGATTTGGAACGACGCGGCCCACGTGCGTAGTTGATCCTGCCATTCCCTCTAGGAGGATTACGTAGTCTGTTGTAATTAGAATATTCATTCCTCTGGTTCTGCACAACTTGTCTGACTCTGGGTTGTTGGTTTCCAATTCTATTTTGTCTGGGAGCATTTCCCTGGCCTGCACCTTCCCTAGTCCACACAGGCTTCCAACTGTCCTGCTCTTCAAGCACCTCGAATCTTTTAAAAAGATCAGCAAGCTGTCGTACAGTTCGAGGAGAATTAGCCAAACTCAGGCTGCGGGCTCTATATGGAAGCTGAGAGATTATTAAGATCACTATCTCTGGTTCTACATAACGGGCAGACAGATTGCGGTAGGCTGAGTAAATGGACAATGCGTATTCTTCCATACTCATATCAGACTGCTTTGAATATCGGCGAGATCTCACTGCCGTCAGCTGCCTCTCTTTGGCCTCTTCAGAAGCATATTGTTTGCTAAAACGGCGGCAGAAATCAGAATAGGACCTGAACTCCAACTGATTTGCTCGAAACCAATGCTCAGCCTGGCCTTTGAATAACCGAGGAATAATTTCCAATCGGTATTCGTATGGAACTTGCATTAAATCAAAGTTGATATTGAGTTCTTTTAAATACTGTTCAGCATTCTGGGCTTCCAGGTCTCCCTTGAACTTGGACAAGGAATTAAGGTCTGCCATCCTTGGGGTTCCTGTCGTCGTTGATCGCTGAGTTCGCGGTGGTGACTCATCTGACCCGCTTCTCACTTTGTCATGCCTTCGTGTTCGCTTCCTGATATTCGCTTGATACTGAGAGTCCGAGCTGGTGCTGGAAGAGGAGGAACTGCGATCTTTCTTCCTTGCTAGACGTTTCCTCTTTGCCCCTTCTTCATAACGACGATGCCGTGCCCTGGGAGATTCACGCTCTCTGTAACCTCTATCATCGCCCGAAAGACTAAAGGTAGGTGGAACTGCAGAGGCCACTTCATTAGCTCTTGAATGAGCAGTAACTCGTGGACGACATACTTGTTTGTCTTTTCTAGTTCTCTCTCCGCCTGTTCTGTCCATCGCTTCATTTAGTTCAATGTTAATGGTTGACAACACTGCACTCTCAGCAACTGCAGACGGATGACCAGCTGTTCGCGATCCAGTTTCTGTTTCCGTTTGCCGGGAAACGTGCATAGTCTCTAACTGATTCGTAAGTTGTTCTACTTGAGTCTTTATTTCCTCAACATCCTTGCTTCTTTGAGACACAACTACGGAAATCTGACTGATATTTTCTTGGACCTCAGCCCGGAACTGTATTTTGTCAGTCTCGGCCTCGGCCAATATCTGTTCTATCGTCAGCTGTTTTTCAATAATCTTATTGCACTCCTCAGTGAATCTCGAATTAATATCCTCTACATCGATGCGAACACTTTCCGTGGCTTTCGGCTGCCAAGCTACGCCGGAACTCATCAAAGTCCATCTCTCTAGCCTGCCGAATTTCTTCAGAGAATCGGGCCCTAGTTTTCTCGTTCTCAGACTTTAGTTGTTGTATTTCACAGGCCATCTCGCCTATTTCAGCTCTTAAAGCTTTCATAGATTCATCGTGCTGCTTACCGATATCATCCTTTAATAGCGCACATTGTCTACAGATATCAGCCTTCAAGTTATTGATGGAATCAGCTTGCTGTTTAATGTCAGCCTGTAATGTTTCAGACTGTTTGCTAATATCAGTCTTCAAGTTATTAATGGAATCAGCTTGCTGTTTAATATCAGCCTGCAATGTTTCACACTGTTTACGCATATCCGCCTGCAGTGTTTCAGACTGTTTGCTAATATCTGTGCTAATATCAGCCTGTAATTTTTCCATACTTTCGACTTGTTGCTTGCTAATCCCTTCAATCATGGCTTTTAATGCTTTGAACATATTTAATGGATCAGATGAACTATCCGTAGACAATGATTCACAATCTTTACAAACCAAATCGGTAGCATCGTGGCTTTCAGTTCGAATATCTAAGCCACAACATTCATAATGTAGAAGCCTTGTACATTTCTTGCATACAAATGTGGCTCTTTCTTTATCAATAGCCCGACAACAATCGGGAGCATTAAGCTCTGAACTTGAAGCAAGATTTTTATTTGCGCTACGCAAATGTTTTCTTTCCATTTCGAACAAAGTAGTTCTGTGCTTTTCTACAAATATAAAAGTTTAGTGCTCTTGCACAATAAATCTCAACTTTAAACAATTGTCTTGCCCTTGTACACTACAAAATCGAGCCAACACGTTGAGCTGCCACTTGACACGTTCTCGGTAATTAGACGCGTCTAATTATTATACTATTAATATTAACTTAATGAGAGTGAACGATGAGACTCGGTGAAGTACACAGACTCCTCTCAGGTACAGGGATAGTGTTAGGCGAAGACAATATTCACAGCACAGAGAAATAAAACCACATTACTGCAGTATGTATATACTGAAAGGTTTTATTCTTTATTTATTGCAATTATAATGCAAATATACTTGAGACGAAGGCGAAGGTTTCGCTTTGTCGATGAATTGACTCAATTAAAACACATAAACTCAATGCGTGGCTATCGTCATGCCTATGATCACATAGACCTAGCTTGCGCCCCGAACTACCACACCAAGAGATATGCAATGATAACTGAGCCAATATTTGCTCTTTAGCCTTTTATTTCCAAATTAATCCTTAGGCTAACTTTATTATTTGACGTAGAATGGTTGCAGTATTGTGCATATCATCAATGCATGGCCATCGGCGTACCTATGATCACATAGGCCTAGCTTGCGCCCCGAACTACCATACCAAGATGTATGCACAACACCGAGGAGTTCTTTTTAATTTTAGAAGCTTCGTCGATCCGTGGCGAAAAAGTGTGATGATTTCTTACGCGATATCCTCGCTTTTATACTATTTTCGAGAACACAGATTAAAGTACAGATGAATCACTCCCTATCTACAAAAGGATACTATCAACAAAACTGACATCTATACATCTTTAGAAATACAAATTCGTATAGTGCACTCTTGCAAACATGAAGATACATTAAACTACTGATAACAGAGCATAAAATACAATAAACATTAAACAAAATATATACTTTACAAACAAGGTGCATTATTACATATAATAACAATGAAATTACGCTTTCTCTTACAAAAATAAATACATTAGTGACATATCTTCTACTGGTGACGTCACATAAAAATATGGATCATATCACCGATCGATATCAATTATCTACTTTTACAATTATCAATTAACTGTATAATTCGTATGTGTGTGTTTCATGCATACAGTATGCATGTATTCATAGTATTGCTTTATCTTCAGTGAAGTAATCTATAATTGAAGTTAACGTTCTTAAAAATATTATGAGAGGTACAAAAATCCGAACGTTATCAAAATAACATGATGATAATACATGAAAACACAGAGGTTCGAAAATCAAAAGTAATCAAAAATTCCTTCCATATTCAAGCATAAAGGAAATTAGCTGTAAATTTAACTCCTGTTTCGACAGTCATTACTTGGTAAAAGTTAAAGAGTAATAAGTGGCAGTGACTGTTGCATGGAACTGCATTTTAAGGCGTTAGTTTCAAACACAGGCACTTATTTCCAACAAAGAGTGGTGCTTGTCTGTTACGTCACAGCTTCACTACGGGTGTTTCCATGCCTCTTGAATACGTGGGATGCCAAACATCAGGCTGAAACCGTGAGAAATCAAGCAGTAATTCATTTACATTCAGCCCAATCTCTAGGGGGACATCGATTGATTAAAAGATCTTCAGGAGTGAAAATGTGTTCCTGACAACGCCGCAGCGGCTGTCACAGGCCCCGACTAACTTCTTGGGAATTCTAAAACTAAAATCCGTCTTGATGTGTTCGGTTGGAATACTAATTTCCTCTCTACATTGTTCCACGCTCGGTGACTTAATTCGTACCTCCAGCTAGTCTGGAAGGTCCTGCGCAGTAGGCGTGCGCAGTGGATATTAAGTTTGTTTAATGGGCGTGTGGTTGGGTTTTCAAGAAACTTCGTTCCCTCATGCAAAGTTCAATATTTAGGGTTCAGATGAAGTATGCGAGTTTCAGAAGAACTGGGGGGAGGCAGCGCCCTCTTTTCCATACAGGGGCGTAACGATGCTGCTAGAAAGAGCGTGAAAACGGTGGAGCCCCATTATCTAGCAATATTTGTAGCAATATACGAGGGTGGACTAAAAAGTTATCGGTTTCTATCATAGATGGCAATGCTATCGACAAGATTTCTAAGTATATATATTTGTCATACGCGTATGTATTGCAAGTAATTCTATGAAATAGTTTCTTTAATACAGCTGTCTGAAGCAGATGTGCTTTGTGTATTACTTAAAATTGTTAAAACTGATAAAATTCTTCGGGAAATAAAGTTTCAGGTCGAATGAAATTAAAATTAATTCAATGTTTGTGAAAGTTTATGGGGACCCTTCATCTTCTTCAATAATATTTAAAGAAATGGGCAGCTGAATTTAAACTTGGCCGTTCTATTTTTAAAGATGACCAACGTGAAGGACGCCAAAAAAGTAACACAACAGAAATCATTCAACAAATACATGGTGTAATTAGATGACCGGCGATTTAAAGTGCGTGAATATTCCTGAGGTTATATGTATTTAAAGGGACATGTAGCCTACTGTATATTTTTCATGAAGAATTGCATATGAAAAAGCTTTGCGCAAGATGGCTGCTGCGTTTGCTAACTGAATATCCAAAACAAATTAGCATGGAAATCTTTGAACAGTGTTTGAAACGATTTAACCAGAATAAAACAGATTTCGTGCTTCGATTTATAACTATGAATGAGAATTGGATTCTCCGTTGCACACAAGAATCGAAAAAGCAGTCAAAATAGTGTACAGAAGCCTGTTGTTCAGAGGCATGGCGACACACATTCTTGATCCCAACCATTCTGGAGGTGCCGTGATCAGCATTATGCTCCTGTAGTCTCCTCAGGGTTACTTCCAGGTATGTATTTCTTGGAGGCTGGGCGAGCGGCAGAGCCGATATTTGCAGGGACATTCTTGGGAAAATTCTCACTTCAGATTACTACCAACCCTTAGGATCGAACCCGGGAATACTTCGTGGCAGTCAGACGTCTTACGGCCTAGACCAAAACGTTCTACAGGTGTAGGGGGAAGAGGCAGAGAGAGAGGGGGGTGGGAATTGAATCCTTGCTGATTTCACTATTTTTCTTGCAAACCTAGGATGTAGTATAATGGTCAATGTTGTGCTAAAGGTGTCCCGGTTGTAGGCACATTTGACAGTACGCGGGCATTTGTACTTTTGTTATTATTGTCGCTTTAATGCCCATTTTAGTTAATCGCGACGATAAGAATGAGCGGTGATAGATGAAATGAATGAATCGACCCTCATAAGGAACACCTATGTCCAGGCAAGGATTCGAACCCTAAGGAGGTCGAAGGCAACAACTTAACTCTCTTGACCACCGAACCCACTGGTACACCCAACGACAAAAGACACGGTAGGCGAATTGTCCACCACCATTTTAATTCAGTCTGTATTACACATTGTCATGACAATGAATTTAAATAATGACGTCAATAAGCAGAGAATAATGCCAGCTTCGAACCAACATAGTATCATTCCTTAAAAAACACAGGATATAATAAAGAAGTAATTAAAATAGCGATGGACAAATTTGCCTACTATTATCTTTGCCGTCGACTGTACCATGCACTGAGCATGAGGGGGCTAGGACAAGAACTTAACAAATCTTTTGTCTATAATTTTTTTGTCAATTTGAACAACGAATAGTGAATGTCGAGTAAATGAAGTAATGGTTTTCAAGGATTTGAACCCGGCACTAAAGTTTGACATACACTATTTTAACAGCTCAAGTATAACGTTTCGCGTGCATATTACTCCTAGATATATATGACGTTTCTTTTTTAACATATGTATGTATTCATTTCCATTATAACGTGCTTCCGAACTTTAGATTACGTTACAGTATATTTCTTGTCCCGTTCTTTGTCCTTCGTGCACCCATACACACGTCACTAGCCGTTCCTCAGCGCTGTAACAATGTCCGTTCACATCAGCCATGGCGCAACAACAGACGAATTCGAGCGAGCGTTCCATGTGACCTTCAGAACAGGGATACCAACCACGAAAATGAAATCATTCCCAAGCAACAGAGTACCGGTTTTTCAACACGGTTGCAACAGGATACATGCAAGTAGGGGTACGGGGACTTCCCTGACATATAAAACGTTGTGTCTTTTCATCTATAAATTTTGAATAACTATTCTGAAACAATATGTAGAAGAATAGAAGAATTGTTGAAATTTAAAATGTATTTTTTTTTTGTCAGGTGGCTTATACAATTTTAAGATTCCATTAAATTTCCCCATTTCCCTCTTTTCTATGTGTTCACCGCCACTTCCAATTGTGTGATGCTTGTACAAGGCCTTCTCAAAGGAATTTCGTGAACTTCAAACAGAACAAACAAAGGGGCCTGAACAAGCGAGTAATTAAAAGTGCTAATTATCGTCCCCTGAGCCCTCTCCACTCCCCTCCCCCGACGCGAGGTCCATTGAGAACGGACGAAACTAAATTTCGCCGGTCTGTCATTTCTTTCCAAACCCCCTTCCTCCCCGAACCATTTCCCCAGATTGGTCTGCGGGTCACGTGCTTCGTACGTTTGTCTCTGTCAGAGTTCCTCTGCGCCCAGTGTGTGCGTGGACAGGACTCAAACTGGGGCCAAATAAGGTGATTCGCTTTGAACAGACTCCAGCGGCAATTGGTGCCGCTTTCCGGATGGGGCGAGACGGCACGCAGGGGGATGCCGAAGAGAAAGAGGATTGGGGGTGAAGGGTTGAAGAAGTTATAAATAGAGAATTGCATTTCATGTATGTTTCTATATGTATTTAGAAAATGTTTTAAAGGGGATAAACTTAAAGCAGGGTTGTCAAAGTTCTAGATATTTTATATAGATCCAATTCCGGTCCAGGGGAGAAAATCAGCAAGCGTAAATGGGTTCTGGACCGTAAAGAACCTTTTTATCATTAAAATATTTCAATTCGGTCGCGAAACCTTCTCTCCGGATCAATTTAAAAACTGTCTATGTTCGGTAATGGCGAACAACAGGCAACTTGGACCGAATTTAAATTATGCGAAATGAAAAGTTCCGGTAATGTTATGGAAACCCATTAGAATGTATGTGTTTCTGGACCATTAACAACCCTGGTTGTTAAACAACAACGACGTTTCGCGTGCATTAGATTATAATTTATTTTATGTTGTGACTAATTTTACTTTAAAACCACACATTAAAGCGACAATAGTAAGCAGCGAGGAAACCTCAAAGTAGATTTCACGCAAAGTTTATTTTTATCTATAGGAAAAATAAATTTATCACAATTAAATATTTAATATACATATACAAATTTACATACCCCCAGAAAAAAGCCGACCTCCAGAAATGAAATCACAAGTACGCCACTGAGCAGCCCCCCCCCCCCCGAAATCAAAAAGCTTAATTAGCACAGTGGCTACCACTGCATCAGGGAGGACAATTTTCGTTAATTGCTTACAGCTCAATATAATAAACGGTTGTATTTATATTATCATAGATGCCTAATACAAATTGATTTCTATTTGATGTGGTGGCTAAACATGTTTCATGTTTTCTTCATTTTCAACATCGCATCCGCAAAATTTCATTCCGCACTCCTTCATCATTCTAAGATGATTAATCGTGGCGCCACTTCCAAATGTTCTTCATATTACAGGGTTATTGAAACGAGTTTGATAACATTACCAGAAAGTGAATATTTAAAGCTTATTTACAACGAATAATATCTCCTTGGAACATATTCAGTTAAATATCAATCGTAACACGATTAAGCCTTGTTTCCATGTTAAAAACAACTAAATATATTTAAGGCAGTCTTTATTTACGTAAAAAATACTTCACACGTAACGTTTCGACGTCTTTAGTATGAAGAAGGCCCTGATACAGTGTGGAAACATTACGTGTGACATGGCTTTTACGTAAATAAATACTACCTTGGTCAGCACTTTTAGTGTTTTTCTACACTTTCAAGAAGATGTCAGTAGATGGCACAACTGGGCTTAGCTAGCTGACTTCAGTACAACATTCAATTGCCTAGCCAAAGGTCTTTCTGAGTGCTATTCCGTGCATTGGTCATTTCAAAACAAGATTTTACAAGCATCTAACATCTAGAGCATTACCATTCTTAACTGGCATAAACAGGTATTAAGGATGAATATTTTTATGAACGTAAGACTCCGAAAAAAATGAGGAAATATAGCGACTTAAAGCAAATTATATCTGATATGTAAGCTATCATTTCATACTGATTTTCGTTTAAATGCATGTATACTTCTATTACAATAACTTTTACATTTGTCAACTTCATTTTGAATAATTCTGCATCATAACACTTTACGTGACATAATTAACGGTTCAATATTATTGTTATTATGATTATTATTACAATCGAATGTAAGTATTGTAATGAATTGTATTATATAATTGCAATAAAGTACCATTGATTAGCAACTCTAAATATATATTTGATATACTTAAGCATCATATTTTGATTTGAGCTCTCGGGTTCTTTAAAGGGGATCATAAAAGCAAAAGTTAGCCCTGTCTTACCTGAAGGGTACAACTGCATATATATAAACAAGAAAAAGCATTAATGCAACATATTTTTTTTTTTTTTAAATTTTAGTGAATGTGTGTGACACTTATGCAATAATTGGTTCTGTTTTCTTTAATGATGGTAATTTTTCTAATTATTACTATTATTATGTAACTGCACCTATATAAAGAACAAAGGAAGCAGTGATTGAATAAAATAATGGCTTCTTGAATTTTAGTGTTAAAAAAATTGCTGGTTCTCTGGCACCTCCCCCCTTCATGCAGTGGCGGCTGGTGGCCTGGCTTTATGGGTGTTCACTTCAACCTCGCGACCACAAGAAGTTTCATCACCACTCTCAAATATTCACACCCGTATTTGCGTACATGATGAGTTGGCAATCCAAATTATGACCAGCTTTCACTGATAATAAGACTGACAGAATTGAAAAACTTGAAGTATGACATTTTTACGATCTTGAAATACCTCGGAGAGAGATAGCTAACATACTTGGACTTGTGCGAATGCAACCTCAGCCTACACGAGAGAACTGGTAAAGCGTAGAGAATGACAGGTGAAGCGGAATGAGAATATTTGATGTTTTGAAGGAGATGGTGTTCAGTGAATAAGTATAACAAAAAATTATTGCATTACAGATTTACTTGTGTGTGTACGTGCGAATAGGCAGAAGCCGATACTGCTCTCATGTATGTGAGTTTCTTGATTGATTGATTGATTGATTTGCTTTCTTTTACTTCTCTTCTTGTGCCACTTTTGGCTAATTTGCGAAGATGGGGATGAGTGATGATATGATGAATGGACACTCACAAACATCCATGCACAGGCCAGGATTCGAACCCAGGACCCCTGGCGTCGTAGCTCGATGTGCTGACCACCCTGCCAAGGTGGTTTCTTGCACATCAAAAGCCAGGATTAAAAACCACGGTACAGCATGGATAGAAATGCTCCTAAATAATCACCATTTACTTACCAGGAAAATAGACAAGTAACATCACAATCAAACAACCCAGGGGGTTAAAATTCAAAACCTACAAAAAGTAAGGAAATCGATGAAAAATGAAGACAACAGCTATTCTTTAACAACTTGGGACAAATGCATGTCCTTCTTGGCATACATGAGTCGTTGAAGCACGTCTGAGCACACACGAACACATCTGCTCCGCTACGGAGGACCAGCAATATCATGAAGGGAAAGGATAAAACAGCATGATATCGCCACAAGAAAGCATTTTGTGGCGGCCCGGCCAAGCCAAGGAGGTCATAAAACTAACAGGCTCCGTCTTGGATATGAAAAGGGTGGCGCGGAGGATGGGACGGGACAGGTCCCAAAGGTGACATTTCTACGTTTGACAATACGATGCGCATTGGTGGGCGGTGTATGGAATTCCTCTTTGGAAATTGAAGTTCAAAGGGGACGGTGGAGATTTCTCATCCATTGGAACGTGGAAGGAAAGCGTTATTGCTGTGTACCCTGTCCAGTCTTCCATACGGATAAGGGGAGTGAAGCTTTCATGAAAACGAGTGGTAGTTTCTTTTGATTCACGTTCTGGTGGGTTTATGAGCGTCGTTGGTCCATTTGCTTGCTTTTTGTGTACAGAGTTTGCGGAAAGTCATATACACTTACCATCAACATGGAGTACTAAATAATATGACTTGTCTATTCTGGATCCAAAGTCTTCGTTGTTACACTTTGCTTATTTTTGACTTTATAAACTGTAGGTCCAATCCCGATTAGCCTTCCTGTGCAAAAAGTGTTTTAATATTTTGATTGATAGATTGATTTGGTGTTTTAGATCCACTTTATGCACAGTAAGACAAATCGGTACTGGATCTACAGTTTAAAGTGGTTACCAAACCACTATGTGCCTCCACCGTGTATCGAACTCGGGACCTCTTAATTACAAGGCGACGACACTACCACTGCGCCATCGGAGAGACTCCTTTTGTTTGTTTTAATGTTATTTTTCATGTTGAATTTATTGGTTTTGGTTTTGTGCAATGAAAGACATTGTCTAAAACAATGTAACTTCAACATTGATTAATTAAACTGAAAATTGTGGTTGAGTCAGCATTTAGGCTATTTTGCACCCGTAATATTATACGAAGCGCAGCCCCTTACCATAACTAAACTAAAATTCTGTCTGAGGACTAAAATATCTCTAGCTGGGTTAAAATGGGAGGTTGTAAAAGGGGCACTTAGCACAAATACGGACAAGACATAGGACAACACAACCCTTCATTCATTCATTCATACTTTATTGGTTTTAGCTGTTATACCAGCTCTACACCAAGTGTCCTAAAAATATGTCATGCATGACACTGTTACACAAATTAAAAATTTTGAATATATACAGTTTTCTTATACATAATTTATCTACATCATTATCATACAAATTTAAAATTGATAATAAATACAATTGTTATATCTGGTGACTATATCAAGTTACACATTTTGAATATTTACAATTTTCATATGTCTATATTAATATCATGAAAAAATCTACAAATGATAAATACAATTGTTACATCTGGTGACGATATTAAACAGGATAAAGAAGTTGGAAGAGGTATTCCTTTTTTTATTAGATTATTGAATAACATCTCCCTTTGAGTGGTATAAAGTGGACATTGAAATATAACATGATGAGCATCTTCCTGATCTAGATTGCACTTGCACATAGGTGAATTTACTAAATTAATTTTATATAAATGGTGATTTAAACGTATGTGACCTGATCTCGATCTTAGTATTAAAACTAAAAACTTTCTGGGTATATTAAATGTATAAAACCACGGAGTCTTATTGTTTAAATTTAGTACATTTTTATATGAATGACCCATATATGTAAATTTTTGTTTGACCCATATCTCCCAATCTTGTTGAATTTTGTTTTTAACTCTTGATAACATATCTGTATATTATAATAATATATTCGTTCTGTGATCCATAATTCTTGCTTCTTTAGCATTTTTATCTGCCAGTTCATTATAATCAAACCCTGAATGTGCTGGTATATATACAAAATGAATTGTCCTTCCCTCTGTAGTTAACTTACCATACAATCTTATTATGTAAAGTACCAATGCTGATGCCTTATATAACTTTTTATATGAAGATTGCACACTGTACAAAACACTTTTAGCATCTGTTAATATTAATATCCTTTTATCTAGAATATTATTAATGTACATCAATGCACGATATATTCCATATGCTTCTGCCGAGAAAATAGAACACTCTCCAGGTAGTCTAAACTTTTTAATATTTCCATTTGAAGAGTCAATAAAAGCACATCCTACTTCTTCTTTATTTTTTGATGCATCTGTGTATATGAATCTATAATTCTCCCAATTTTGTAAATATAATTGAATATTTGCATAACTTGTTAATGAAACATTCCTTACCGGTATTTGATCATATGAAATTTCATAAATTGGATGTTTGCTATGCAACACAACCCTACAGAGAATTATATTGCCCGTATCTTGTAATTTTTCCGACATCACGTCCTGAGATAACACATTACAGTCTAAATATAAAGGAAAGCCTCATAACTCTACCGCGCACGGAGATTGGGCAGCTTGGTCCCCAAAAAAAGGGACGTCACAACGTGTGAGGTTTTTCTTTAGTGTCTGCGGCATTTCTTAGCATTTCTGCGGTCACAATCGTTACAGAGCACGAAAATAATTTTTTAGCGAAGTGTTGGAAACATAGAGCCTTTTACAGGCACCTTTTGCATGATTCTCCAGAAAAAGTCTGTAGCGGTTAGATTAGGACTTCGTGCTGGCCATGTCAAAGGTGGAGAACAGGCAGCGAATCTTAGACCAATTCACCTGTTTGGTAAATGCTCATTAATGCGTTATAGAGATGGTGAAATGAGCTGGTGCTCCATCGTGTTGGAAGCATACAAAGCTAGATATACTTTTCACCTGAAGTTCAGAAAACAACCATAAGTTGTCTGAATTAGTATACCAACCAGACAGAACCTTTGTCAGTCCCTCCCAAACCATCACATTGGTTATGTTCGAGTTCTTGGTAAAAAAATTGACAGTTTGAAATAGACGTACGTACCAGTCATAGGAACTTCAATAAGTAGCTGATTCACCGCCATTTTTAACCGCTCTTGATGTGACATGTGAAAAAGTAGTTGTTATACTTCTGGGCACTATGAATCATGTTTGATTCTTATGGACAATGTCTGGAGGAATGTTTAAAATATCGTAAGAATGATGAAAACACCTTTTTATAATATGTTGACCAACATAATACTAAAATATAACCACAAAATACTTATATTTTGTAATGTACTTATGTCTTTATATACCATAATCTGTATTTAATAATAACAGACGTGTATGCATTGTCATAGCAATGTACGTGCAATACACATACAACCTTTGTGACGTTGGTATGCTAAATAGAATTTAATTATGATTATTTTCAATAACATATTTAAATTTCAATTTCCGTTTACATTGTAATCACATTGTAATTGGAGGAAAATGTAACCCTTGATGGCAAATAAATAAATAAAATCAAGCGCCATCTATCCACAAAAGTTGGAAATGCATATAAATAGGTTTAGGCATGTAATCACAGGCGAGGATTTAAAATATGGCATCTTATAATTGGAAGAAAATTGGAGGAAAATGTAACTCTTGATGGCAAATAAATAAATAAAAACAAGAGCCATCTATCCACAAAAGTTGGAAATGCATATAAATAGGTTTAGGCATGTAATCACAGGCGAGGATTTAAAATATGGCATCTTATAAAAAATTCAAGTCCTAGTATCATCATACTATATTACCTAAGGAAGATTTTTTAGCTTTAAAGCAATCCGAAGTCATGCGGGATTGTCTCCAACCGTAATCAAATTAGGCGGCCACGTGACCGAGGGAGGGAAATAATCACACGCGCAAGACCGCGTTAACTGAGCCGAGATACCAAAATGAATTACAAATTTCTTGAGTCTCTGGAGGGCATTCCCGGGCAATTCCCCGGGAGAACTCAATTCCCGAAACGCGAAGCGAATAGGGTCCGTGCGAAAGGTTCCGAAATGGGTCTCGGTTTAGGCTAATGGACGGTACGGAACAGAACGAAACAATCTGTCCAACGACGGCGCGAAAACGGAACGAGGGTAGTGTTTTTGAACTATCGCGTGTTTCCGTATCCATGCTGGAACTAATTCGCTGGAAGAGGGGGGGGGGTAAGTCCGGAGATTCCAGCCCATGTTCGTCTCCTTTACCTATTAATTGTGGGTGCGCTGAAGGTAAGTTATAGAAACCACATGATTCCGTTCCCGCCAAAGTGGGGATCCATGTGTTCTAGCCAAGAATCTTTAAAGACCACACCGGTGGAGTAGTGGTAACGTAATCAAGGTGCCCTGGTTCGATACCAGGTGGAGACATACAGAGTTTCGGATTCCACTTCAAAGTGAAGGTCCAGTCCCGATTAGCCTTACTGTGTATAAAGTAAACTTCATGCACAAACTCAATCAATCAACATTATTCGTAGCAATGAGATATAAATGATTGTGATGAGTCAGTGATGAAATATTCTCCGATATTCTGATGTAATTATATCCAAACTTTTACCATTCCAATCATCTGGCTGCTGAACAGCAGACCCAGCTTTGATTGGCTTTCTCAACGTAAATATTTTCTTATCAATATGGCCATCTAAGAGGCTCTGGGGTGCATTCAGCATGTGTATGATGTTGATCACAATACACTTAGATTTGATGAAGAGTACGATCTACATACTTCATTAGTTTCTACGTGCCTTGATAGCACGGTGTATAGAATAGGAGACAGTTTTGAATTTTTGACTATACCTAGATAAGGATATGGTGTTTCGTGGTGTTTGTTTTCAAGCCAATAGTCCTCATCATGTGGTCTAGAATAACCTAGGTACTTCTGGACCCCTATCGACAAATGTGGATGTAGCTACTGAAAACCTCTCAAATGATATCGTGTTAGTATATCTGTAAGCAATAGTTAATAAAAGATATCGCCAGCACCCGTGGCGGAGTGGTTAGCACATCGTGCATCCACGCCAGAGGTCCGGGTTCGTATCCTGGCCTGGGATAGGCTGTTTGTTAGTGTCCATTCATCAATTTCATCATGTCATCACTCATCACCATCTTCGCAAATTAGCCAAAAGTGGCACAAAAGGCGAATTTAAATAAAGCAAATCAATGAATCAATTAATAATACGTATCACATGACCTGTGTATAAAGTTAAAATTTGGTAGTTGCACAAAATTTGTGACGAAATGGATCATTTAATTTTGGTAATTTAGACGCAAACATTTTTGGCAATTTGTAATAGTGGGATAGTAATTGTTTGGAGGAGTTTAAGTTTACAGGTAAATGATCTTATAATAGATTGATTGATTGATTTGCTTTATTTTACTTCGCCTCTTGTGCCAATTTTGGCTAATTTGCGTAGATGGGGATGAGTGATGATATTATGAAATTGATGAAAACATCCATTCCCAGGCCGGGATTTGAACCCGGGACCCATGGCGTCGTAGCGAGATGTGCTAACCACTTCGCCACGGAGGCCGGCGATATCATATAAGACTACGATATTCTAAACTTTAATTGTTCTTTATACTGCAATATACCTAATAGAAAACACGATTTACTCACAGAAATATTACGCGAAACAGGGTCTGCCGAAATGAACATTGGAGATATAAGTGTTTCATGTGGTTATGCAAGTAACTACCGCCGGGTGTTTCCTACATGTGATGAAAGAGTAACTATGGAAGATTTGTGCCAAAATTTGTTTCCAAACTCTGCCGCATGACAGCGCCAGTTGTAAAGATAGCAGCTATTCCAAAGCGTAAGACTTTTTGCAGCTTGGAATGCGCGAGGTGTAATTCAGTGATCACAGAACGAAGGGCCTATACACAGAAAACTAAATGCATCATATCGATTGATGCACAAGAATGCATCGATTGATGCACTAAAGTGTGTTTTATGGCTTTTTCAAAGAATCAGGTTCACATTTGATGCATTTGGGTGCATTTTTGTATGTCGTGAAACGAATACCAAAGTGCATCATTTGATTCAAGTGAGGATTTATTTCAGTCGAGATGTACTTCAATGCATCAGTTGATGTTCCTTCATGCACCTTCCTGCATCTTTTTGGATGATGCACTTAAACATTTGATATGAGATACAGAGCTTATGTATCTCAGACGAAACGTTTAAGTGCATCATCAAAAAAAGTTGCATTCTGACGCATCAAAACGCATCAAGGTGCATCAATACGCATCAACTTATGCATAGAAGTGCATCTCCACTGAAATAAATCCTCAGTTAAATCAAATCGTGCACTTTGGTGTTCCTTTCACGACATACAAAAATGCACCCAAATGCATCAAATGTGAACCTGATTTTTTTGAAGAAGCCATAAAACACACTTTAGTGCATCAATCCATGCATTCTTGTGCATCAATCGATATGATGCATTTAGTTCTCTGAGTGTGTTGGAAAAGATTTGGATGTGACGCCCCATCTTTCAATGCCATAACCAATTCTAGACGACGGCGTGTCTGCTTAAGGGAAAGAGCACTTGGCGACAGCGTGTGTCCAATGAGAACAACATACCTCTTCTCCACTGGCGTACAAGGTCTCCAGTCCTCACCACCGTGATTTCTCTTTGTGGGATTATTTAAAAGATCGTGTCTGGGTGCCACCACCACCTGCCAAACAACCTGAATTGAGACGCAGAATTCTTGAAGAGGTGGAGTCTATTTCATCAGACGTGCTGGCCTCAGTGTGTGAAGAAATGCACCATCTGCTGGATGTGTACCGAGTCACAAAAGGCTCCCACATTGAACACTTTTAACGTATCGTAACGAAATGTTAATACTGCGTTGGGATCGTACCAGAGACCCTGAGCCGTCTATTGGGTGGCGTAGTTATTATCATTTATCTTCCAGATGGTTATCACTCTCTTGGCCTAAATGTGAGATATGCAAGAGGTTACTTTCAAAGGGATGGCAATAGAATTTACATGTACAATAAATGGATATTGTACTCTCTATGACTGAACCGATATGGATTTGTCTAGAAAAGGATATTACTTGCCTCACAATTGGATGAAGATCATTTCCACAAATTGTTCTCTCAATTGTCGCATGTCTGATCTCCCTGTCAGAATTCACTCTGTTCAAGCACCACTGTTCATGTCCCCCATGCCTTTCTCTTTTACATTCCCTGCTCCTTACTCTGTCTCGTACACTCGCCAACCGTCCCTCGCTCCCTCTCGATTCCACCTAGCTTTCAACCACAGACTCTCAAGTCAATAACCTAACGTTTGCCTAATTACTTATTCAGCATTCCTTTCTCTGCTTCGGGCAATGCTAATACGTAACAGAAAACTTGCCACTTCTACCCAATACCTTGGGTACGATACGGTATGTTGTGAAAACTCGTTGAGTTACACTTCCATCTCAGGTATGATTCATTATTGTATTGTATATTACAGAGATAATAAAGCGCCAATATTCATTTGTGTACACCCTGTGTTGTTTGCATGTAAAACGCTAATCCACAAAGAAGGAACACCATTTTCATCATTCATAATTTGCAAATTAACATAAGGCCATTTTGTTTAGAAAAAAGAGAAATTTTGAAAGTTTCATATTCGCCGATCTTCAAGCAGTTTGCAGTTTAGTATCTCAGGGCACATACATGTTAAACTTTTGATTGAAATGAACATAGGCGTAGGGTTTTCGATATTTTCATTGCAAATGGTTTTCATTATACCCTCTGCGGATTCTCTCTGTAGAGGATGAATATTAAAACTTGTGTTTTTTGAATTTACTGTACATTGTTTGTTCGTAAGGGGAGAGCTGATGGGGATGCAGCCTCTCTCCTTTACAAGGGAAAATCTAACAACAGGGTGTCTGAGAAGTACCTGTACCCCTAGATTATATTACATAGTAGATATTACCTTTAGGCATATTTATTTCCTTTATAACATACTTACAATACGTTACAGTACATCGTTTTCCCCGTGCGTTGTCGTTCGTGCACCCCCATACACGTCACTAGCCGTTCCTCAGCACTATAACTACGTCCGCTCACATCAGCCATGGCGCAACAACTGACAGACGAATACGAGCGAGCGTTCATGTGAGCTTCAGAGCAGGGATGCCAACCACGACAACGAAATCATTCCCAAGCGGCCGAATAACGGACAATTTTCAACACAGTCGCAACAGGATACATGCAAGTAGGGGGACGGGGACGTTTATATAATCTTATGATAAAACTTAACGTCGATCCAAATATCTCTGATTTATCCGGAGCTGTGATACAGCTACATTTACTGCAATATATGTGCTTTTATTATGGGAAGTATTGAAGCAAATATTTTGTTTTCATTTATTGCATTATTATTATTTTGCGCCGTCTCTGCAATGAACCTCTTTGCCTTTTTATGCTACGTTGATTGTACGATTGAAATTTCAATGCGTCAGCATTTGGGTTATTTGCACCCGCAACGATAAGTAAAGACAAGCTCCAGAGAGGGCGCACGAAGAATACAATGGTTGTTTCGAGTTTTCTTTATATACAGACAGGCTAATGGGGACTTTACCTACAGTTTAAAGGGGAATATGGCCCAGTGTGCAGCGTGCGTCCCTCGGCTATCAAACCCGGAACCACACGATTACAAACCCAGCACATTAGCACTACATACCGAAAGATGTACACAATAATCACTTGATATTTTTAAAAGTCGATAACTATTCAACTGAGAGGAATAACGTTTCGTATAAAAAAGCAATGGTGCTGCTTAAATACATACTTTATAATGTTTACTGTACACGTGTGGAAGAATATTTTAGTTCTTTCAATTGTACACAGTGCACTCGCCATAGATGGTGTAACTCAACGTATCTTTCGTGCTGTATACATTGTAACCGAAAAAAAACTAACTGAAATGTTAAATGCTTCCGTGTAAACTACTACCTGCTCTAATAATTTTGGAATCATTCACATAGCATTTATGCTAGTAAATATGTTAAAGGAAATGCTTCCGTCTAAATCGGGCCTTTGATGCTAGATGCGGTAACTTGAAATCGTCTGCGATACAACAGCGTCTTGGCTCTCGAAGTGCTTACTTTCCCTCTTGTGCCGACTAGCGTTCCTTCAATGTCCAGGAATGGCTGATACGTGAGAGGAATCAGGACAAGAACCAGATGCTGTCATTCTTCCTCAAATCCCAGTCCTCTCTTCAACAATGGCTGTTACCGAGAGAGGCGGAAATTTCCTGATCCGTATCTTTTGGAGGAAGTTAAGAAAACATGAAATAAGGCTAAGCCAATTGCTGGGCTATTTGTCAAGGAAGGAAGCATTTTGGTCTAATCAGTGAAGCCTATTGTACACCCAACGGCAAAAGAAACAGTATGCGAATTGTCCACCATCATGTGAATTCGGTCTGTATTACACAATGTGATGACAATGAATTGAAATAATGCTGTCAATAAGCAGAGAAGAATGCCTGCTTCGAACCAACATAGCTTCATTCCTTAAAACAACACAGGATGTAGAATAACAAAGTAATGAAAATAGTGGTGAACAATTTGCCTACCATTATCTTTGCCGTTGACTCTACAGGGTGTGGCAAAAGTCAGGCTGCATAGGAAAATAAATACGTGTATTCAAACATTCGCATGATTGCAGTTACAGTACATATTCAATATGTCCATCATCAGCGAGCAACGTGATCGCTCAGCTACTTGACAACCAAATAGGCGTTGCTCGGCGAACGCTGCTCAATTGATCGCTGAGATAACTTGAACCTCTCTCACCACACGTTTGAGCCACAGAATATATAGTTTTTGTAGCCTACATCAAGTGTCAGTGATTGTCTGTGCGACGTAGTGTAATTGCAGAGGAAGTACAAGTAACAGAAGCTAATACAATCTTCCACTGTGGCCTCACCGATGGCGCAGTGGTAGCGTCATCGCCTTGTAATGAATGAGTCCCGGGTTCGATACCCGATGGAGACACTTACTGGTTCGGATCCCACTTTATGCTATAGCTCCAGTCCTGATTAGCCTTACAGTGCATAAAGTGGACATAACACGAACGCAACCAATCAAACAATGGCCTTTAGATGTTTCCACAAGTAAAAATCCAGGGGTATTAGATCTGGCGAACGTGGTGGACGTTCACCTATTTAGCCTGACTTTTGCCTCACCCTGTAGATCTGAGAAGCCGAGTAGAACGCGTTGCTGATTTGATTGTAGTGGTGAGGTCGTCGCTTTGTAATCCAGCAGTTCTCGGTGGAGGCGGAAAGTACGTACGGTGATTTGGATTACACTTTAATCTGTAGGTCCAGTCCCGATTAGCCTATTAGATCATAAAATATATGTTCAACACTGTCCCTCAAAGTCCGAACAGCATCTTCAATATATGTTATAAAGACTCAAGTAAAAAAAATATTTTTACTAGGCACAAACTGTTAGTATATTACTGTATGAACGGTCCGCCATTGGCGTGGGTGCCCAATCCTATAAGTTTCACGAAAACCCTATCTTCAACCCTCACATTACTGAAATTTCCTAAGATCAATACCTTTGAAACTACAAACGATTTTCGTGGAACTACTGTACAGTGACACAGGATGCAACACTTGGAGCTTCACAGTCTAATCTATTTGCAAGCAAAATAAACATAAAACCCCCCTTTAAAATATTTCAAATGTAAGAAAAGAAAATATGACAATGTAATTTTTTCAAATGATTTTGTGATCATCCTGTACCAAAGGTGATCATTAAATGTTCCCGAATATCTCTCGAGATTTGTCCAAAGATAACTTGAACCAAAAACCAAATCAAAATATGACCAAGTTTTCACCCCCTCCTTCAATTTATATTATACAAGATAAACCATAAAGGTTCATGCTCTCTGTAAATTATGAATAGCAAATTTAACATTTACTGTTTTAAGTTTGCAAGTTGTGCAAATCTCTTACTTTCTACTAATTATTACTAGTATTTCCCACTGTCCAATAAGCATTCAGAAATTCCCCTTCTTGTAAGAGAATTCCATGATTAATACATGAGTAAGAATGGAAAACTATACACTATGATTATTTACTTTGGTTAAATGTAGCACGTTCGAACAGTCAAACTATTTATTCGGATCTGAAATTGAATCAAACTTTACATCAAACGTTGTGTACATTCCCAAAGAGTAATATTTTCATAAAGATTTAACAGCCCAGACTTGTGAACAGAAAGTATTTTTTACCACGAGTGTACGTACTCCTCATGCGCCAATATACTTTAATACGTAGCGGCAAATCAAACTTTATGAACCATAGTGAAAGATTTGACTTAATGACATTCTGTGCCTTATCAATTCCTCCACTTCTGGACATAGACATAAACATAAGAAGGAATAAAGAAGATAAAGAAACAGGAGAGGGGGAAGAAAAAGAAAAAGAGAGGTGGTTTGGGATAAGGAGAATGGGGAAAGCTACAGAGACGATAAGCAAAGTACTTAGAAAGGCGGGCATAAAAGCGTACAGAAAGGGAGGCCGCAGTATTTAAAGGATAGCGAAAAAGAAGAAGGAAGAAAGCAGAGAGGAGGAAGAGGAAGGGATTATATATGAGGTTCAGTGCAAGGAATGTGAGAGTGTGTACATAGGGGGGAAAAGATACTGAAAGACAGGTTGAAGTAACATGAGGATGAAGTAAGATTAAAGAGGGAGAAAAATGCTATATTAGTAGACCTATTGTCCCGGTACTGAACCATCATTTGGAGCTCGAATCATCATTTGGAGCTCGATCGCCTTAATGGATTTCTCTTGTAAGGCATGAGCAGTGTTGATAACTCCTTACCCGAAAAAATCACCAAGGTTGTGGCGCTTGTTGTAGCTTTTTATGATGTACATTTTGAGGGCAGAGTTGACAACACTGTGGGGGCACTGTAGCTTTTTATGAGGGGGGTTTATTGCCCTCTGTTTACATCTGGCAACACTACCGTAGATTTTTTGACAGTGTTGTTAACCTACTGGGTTTTTTTCACTGTAAATTTTCATCAAAGGACCTGAGGGGTCCATGTATTTTTTATGTCTGGCAATACTGTTGGGGGGCCTAGTGTTGGCGACACTGTGGGTTTTTACTGTAGCCTTTTATGAGGGGGGTACCTATTGCTCTCTTTTTATATTTGGCAATTTTATTGGATGTTCTTTTTTTGAGGCTCGAAATTATTATTTGAGGCTTGAAATCATAATTTGAGGCTCGTTGGTGTTGCGTACCCACTCCACAAAAATTCTACTATATGATTTTTCACTGGCTAACCTAATCTAATCTAACCTAACCTAACCTACTCTAACCTAACCTAACCTAACCTACTCTAACCTAACCTAACCTAACCTATTCTAACCTACTCTAACCTAACCTAACCTAACCTAACCTAACCTACTCTAACCTAACCTAACCTAACCTACTCTAACCTAACCTAACCTAACCTACTCTAACCTAACCTAACCTAACCTAACCTACTCTAACCTAACCTAACCTAACCTAACCTAACCTACTCTAACCTAACCTAACCTAACCTACTCTAACCTAACCTAACCTAACCTAACCTACTCTAACCTAACCTAACCTACTCTAACCTAACCTAACCTAACCTAACCTAACCTACTCTAACCTAACCTAACCTAACCTAACCTAACCTAACCTAACCAGATCTAACCTAGCCTAAAGCAAGAAGCTGGCAACCTTGCTTGAGGCTTGCCTTACAGTGCATAAAGCAAGGTTGCTAACCTACTGGTATTTTTGCCATAACTTTTTACAAAAAAAAAAAGAGAGAGGAGAGAAAGAGAGGGAAGAGTTAAGCGTATTATCTGCTTTCATGTCAGATTTTACCAACCTGTGAGCTGTAGTGTTTAGGTGACAAGCGACCTGCTCAAATAGGAATTGGCAGCACTGACTTATAAACCCACTGGGTCCTCTTGGCATGTTTTTTCATGATGTGTTGCCAGGCTATTGAGCATCTTGGCGTATACAATGTATATATTTTGAGAGGGGGGTTATAGCTTTTTATGCTGTACGAATACTAAAAACTTGACAGTGACAACCAACAGAGTAAATAAACCTACATGCAGAAACTAACAACACTAGTTTCTGACAGTGAATTTGAAATAAAATATTAAACAAAATACATGAGTAAGCACTGTGATTACAAATAATACCAGTGTTATGCCCCCAACTCCAACTGGGCAACTGGGGAAAATAATTGTACAACAATTTGTACCTAATTGTACAATACTTGTACCTAATTGTACAACATATACACAGACATAAAAAGAGAGCCTTCCCGTAACTTACTTCATGCACAATTTTATATGATTTTACAACTGTGAAAAGAAAGCATATGTGTTCTGTATGCACATATTCATTCTTATTTTTCGAAGTTGAATGAAAACACGTGTTTTTACGTTCTCGTAATACTGACCTTGCCCCACTGATTTTAAATTGCTTCCATCCGGTTTTTTTTTTCTGTGTTATTTCCGCATGCACGCAACATTCGCTTTCAATAGACAGAAGGAGTGTTAGTATAGCAGGCTTCGAGTTTACAATTTATTAAATTAAACAATAATTTATGTAAGAATATACTTGTACTTAACGAACACAAAATAATAAAAGCACATGTGAATCTTTGCGTGTGTTCATGTTATATGACGACTGAGTAAAAAATAATGTTGACTCCTCGAAAGATAAAAGTTCCTGGTTCGACATCAGATGCATGCAAATTTTATGTTTTGCTCTCCAAAATCTTGATTCTTATGTTTGTGCTATTTGTCATACAGCAGAGGAGAAGAGGGGAGAGGGAGGGGAGAGGGTACTATTAGCGCCATCTATTAGCAAACAATAGAAATAAAAAGTAGGGTCAAACTTTTTCAACACCCAAAAATTTTAAACGTTCTCGCGTAGTAATACGATCTAGCTGAAGATGTTTGAAGGAGTACTCTTAGTCGACGAAGCTAATTGCTAGGGCCCATATATTGCTAAAATGTTCTTTAATTTACATATTTCTCATACCGCCATATGTTGTTCTAGTTGACTTCTTCCAAAAAAAATGCTAATTAGCGAGAGTTAATTAAGCAAGGCAAGTAAAAGAAGCAAATAGGACAATATGTGGTGGCGTGGAAATATGTAAAAATTCGACTCGATTCGAATTAAAATTGGAGGATATTTTGCATTTTTTCCTATAATGTACAAAACATTTACCGTACATAATCTTTTTTATTTACAACAGTATAAAATAAGAGGAATGTGTGACAATATCCATATTAATTAGGAAGGTATGTTGTATGCTAGGTTAGCTAATTGTGTCACTGTATAGAGGAAAGATGGAAAAAGAGAGCTCTACAAAAACTAACGCTCTTAACAATATTGTATGTCCCGTGAAAATTATATATAAATAAGAGATAAGCGTATTATCTGCTTTCATGTCAGATTTTCCCGACCTGTGAGCTGTAGTGTTTAGGCGACAAGCGGCTCGCTCAAATATAATACCGTTGACAATATATTGTACGCCCCGTGAAAATTATATATAAATAAGACTTAAGCGTATTATCTGCTTTCATGTCAGATTTTCCCGACCTGTGAGCTGTAGTGTTTAGGCGACAAGCGGCTCGCTCAAATATAATACCGTTGACAATATTGTACGCCCCGTGAAAATTATATATAAATAAGGCATAAGCGTATTATCTGCTTTTTCTAGCATACTGATCTATTGCATGCTAACCAAACCTCTTGGGAGGTGGGCCACGGGTCCTCCACATGTATGTATGTATGAAATGCGATTTGGGGGGGGGGGAGGCCAAATTTTAAATTTACAGCTTAATTAATCTGCATGCATGCTTAATGTTTGATTTTTTTGTTTCTAGTTCGACATCAGATGCATCCAAATTTTATTTTTTGAAGTACAGTTAATATTACCTAGGTTAATCTGTGACATACAACTAGCGATCGACACGACCACCTGACACACAGACACAGAGAGAGTGAGCAAATTTAAAGTGTGATCTGTTGTGAAAATAACCTGAATTAAACTAAGCTGCCTCACCTACCTACATATAGCCTTACAGGTGACTCAAAAGCAGAAATTGGTCATAGCGTGATAGGTTGATCTATCGTGAACTAAACTAACCTCCCCCTACTCATACATATATACTATGTCTTACAATAAGTAAGGCTACTATATTACATGTAAGGGTTGACGGTTGCCAATACATACAAGATCTATTGCAAATTTTATTAACCTACGACATAAGCCATGGACACACACATACCAAGCCTTCCAGATAGGCTATAAGCAACTTACCTCTTGCAATTGTATAACGGGAAAATTAACCTACAGCTAGCAACACTGTTTGAGCTGCTTTCGACGAGTAGTGTTACCAAACTTATTTTTTTTTGCAAATAGGCTCTACAGCTAGAGGCTTGAAACATATACCCTACCAGAGTATGCCAACTTACCTCATGTAAAAATATTACCTAGTGCGGGTTAAGCTGTGACATACAACTAGCGAACGACACGACCACCTGACATACAGACAGAGAGAGTGTGATACAGCTTATACGCAGTTTTTCCTACACACGTACTGGGTTTAAAAGGTAACTTGCAACAACCATTTCACTCACCTCCTATCATATAATAAAATTACCACAGGTTTTTGATACTTGCTGCCAGAACATGGTGGTTTTAGACTGGAAATTCAGCCCGATTATTCTATTTGTGCAAGAGAAAAATGATGATGCATGCATTTGGAATATATAATTCTTCTTACGGTATTTTGCGTGCCCCCAGTAACCTTGTTTTCGATTCACGGAAGCTATGACGTGTATTTCCTGTTTTGCGAACATACGAGAACTTTTCACAATGTTGCATCAGATAATATATTTGCAAGAGCGAGTTGGTTGTGTATATAAATCTAGTCTTGGGGAATGGACATGAATATAATGTCAAAATTATTGCATAACTTAAAAAGAATATTTATTGCACTGCGCTTTCTAGCAAAGGCAAATGTGGAATGCCCCGGCCCCTCAGAGATTCGAATACTGTTGGTTAAACAGCAAGTATTGTCATATGGACTGACGATTATTATTTTTTTTAAACAAAAACAGACCTCGTAGTAAGTTATAACCTGAGCTGTCTTGCAAGTCTCTCGAGTTTGATATCTGGTGAAGGAATATGATGCCACTATAAACTGTACACAAGATATACCCAGTCCCTGGCATGAGATGGACGAGGATCTATACAGTTGTATAATGGTTGTTTTTTTATTAAAGCATAGCGCTTATTTACATGTCAGCGCAACATGCATGCAAAGAAGGGAGGGAGACCATAACGGATAATTCTTATTTCGATTTCAATATTTTTGCTAGTCACGCTATCTAGACGAAGACTGGAAGATGGGCAAAAGCGAGGGAAAGAGAGAAATGTTACCTTTTGCCCCTCTGCCTGTGTGTGATATACTAGTTTTACATGCATACGGCTGTATCGTGAAGCGAGGCCGAAAATAATTTTTGAAAGCAGTCTCGAGCATCTTCGCGTTCAGCCAACAAAGAAATAAAATATTACACATGGGTGTGGGGCGCAACAGCCACAGTACGGTAATGTGCATGGATGTTAAAACTTTTGGGTTTTTCTGAATAGACATACATATCAGTTTTGCAGTCTCCAGATGGGACCGGAGCTTATTTTTTATTTGGACAAGGGGGTTTAGATTAACTATAATTTTTGTTCACATCAAAATGAAACAAAGGATTTTACTCCACTGCTTACTTACTCAATATTTTTATTATTGTAAAGAATGGGGCGGTGTGTCTTATTGTATATAGTCTTCCAACAACCACCTCGGGGGCGTAAATTTATGTTTCTGCATGTATGCAAAATGCACTTAACTTCTGTTGTGAAGTTTGTTTTGCTGTTGTGATTAAATACTAAACCAAAATCTCACTACATAATTTTGAATTATATTTGTTAAAATCGATCTATATTATATCATCGCTATAGGTGGTCCATGTTATGTGCAGGAGAATTTTTAAAAAATGTCTTGTTTCTCGAACCTGTGGTCTGTAGATTTGCTTTGTTGGCAAACAGAAACAGAAAAATGGCACCATGTTATTTTATACTGATATACTGATAGTCAACAACTATGTCGAAAAGCAATGATGGGGGGACTTGTCTGTGTTGGGTCTTATTAACAACTTCACGGCTGTACCTGCACAACTTATTGACAACAAATCAACAATGTTAGGAAATGTGTGCATGGCCCCGAGAATACAATTTAAAATAACTGATGTGATATGAACCCCCTTCACTTGTGTGTATTTGAATATGCGAACATGAGGCATTTTGAATAATCGAGGCGGACAATCACAAAAACAGCTTGCAACAGTATGGAGAGTTCAAACTTCAGACGATTTTTGTTAATCTACGAAAAGCCAAGGGGCGAACGGAGATTACTACGAAAATTGTAACGCGAGGCTATTTTGGCTAATGGCAACGATGAGGATGAATAATGGTTGTTTTGATGAAATTGAAAAAGTGGGGCACGTCTGTTTCGAAGTGTATTACACCAACAACTACAATTGTCCCTCTTCCCCACACGAGGCGATTAACAGAGGTGTATTTTTGCTGGTCTACGACTCTGAGGGCTCAAGTTACAATGTTTACCTATAGCTGTACATATTTAAAAATGACCTGAGCAATTAAATGTTACAATACCGATCCTGATTTTTGTCGGATGACGTAGGTTGTAATCCCACCCCCGATGGCGTATAGACTTAAATGTTTCCATAACATGAAATACTGTTAATGGAAATCTGTTGTTTCTAATGTAAAAATCATATAACAAGAAAAAGAAGAAAATAAATGTTGCGAGCAAATACGGAGCCTCAACCCAAACACATAAATAATCAGACAAGATGTCAACGGTGCGTTCATAACTAACAAGTGATTATTCAAAAATTGAAATGGTGCAGGGGGAAACAACCAACTAACTAACTAGGCTTCTTAAACCCGAGGACAGCAAATACAAGCCTATTCTGATCTGAGAAAGATCTCTATCTATTTTTTTTTCCATCCCAACCGATTTTTAGGTCTATTCAACCCCTCATGGTACACGAGCTCCCACTGCCCTGATGGTGGAGGAAGCGAATCTATTTGGACATGAAAGAGCATTATGTGTGGGAGACTATAATTTATACATGTGGTTGCTTGGATGCTTACAGAGGATGCCATAGCTCGTGCGATTGAGGTATTTTATTAAGCACATATTTTGATGAGTGTAAAGAATTAAATAAGTCACAAGGGGGCTGAGGCATGGTTCGAATTTCTCGATCTAGGTATGGATGCAGACAGACACGAAGTTTTGTGTGTGGACACAAATGATAATGGAAAAATGCCGTTCACCCCGATAGCATAGTGGTAATGTTGTTCTTGCCTCGTTTCCATCGACAACATAGTGGTTACACTGTCCAATATTAAGAAGTTCTCAAAATTATTCAATCATTTTCTCTCTTCTTCTTCTATCATCTCGGTAACCAAAAAAAAGGTTTTCTCAAACGTTTAGATGACTACGAAAACGTTGAAATGTAAAATATTGTTGTATTGTAATCAAAAAAGAATTCGTTGAATATGCCTAACCTAAAATAAAATTCAAGAATTAATAGAGTTAAATATTTGCCACTCTGAAATGGCGACGGCTATCATAATATTATTTTCAGCAGGATAATAATGACAATATTATATATATTAAGGATTAGGCCCGAGGGATTCTTATTCACTACACTCGTTTCTAACCTGTCCACACTGGAAACCGAAAACACAAGTACGAGACACTAACTTGGGAGAGGACATGCAAAAACTCTGCGGGGACTCATCTTAAAAACTTCAGTAGATGTTTGTCATGGAACTCCCTCCTTAAATTTGATTCGAAAGGCACAAATATTCCGGTTCTTGAATAAGAAGCGCGTATGCCTTCGGAAAGAGAGAAGAAGAAATAAATAAATCAACTCATGCATATTCTTCATGTACGTACGCTTGGTGACAAAAAACAGTATTTTTTTTTTCTCTTCAAGAAATTGTTTTCAACTTTTTGCTAGGTGACCCAACAGGAGTGGACGAAATAGCTTATTCATTCAAACTGGAAGCTTGCTTTTTTTTCAACAATGGAAAACATATTATTTCCAGTGAAATATCGACTCAACTACCTAGAATGGCTACCACGGGCTTGGTGACTGAATACTAAAAAACTATCGAGCGACTTACTTCACAGCAGTGTCACTTAGTTTCAACAAGAACAGTTCAAGGCTTCCCGGGTGTCCTGCAAGGTTCGACATTTATTTTTTTTTAATAGCAAGCAGATGAACTGGCCTTACAATATGAAGACCCCTCTCACTGTGTCGGTTGCAGTTATTTTCTGGTAATTATGTCTTGGCGATGGCGTTGTCGCTTTGTAATTATACTTAGGAGTTATTTTTTTTTATTTTGCCTTTCGCGACATGTTCGACTAATCGTGACAATACGTTTCAACTTTTCTGCATAAACGTTGATCATCGTTTATCTTGTCCGCATCGATTAATCTTCTTATGTTTTTTTTTTTGTTTTTTCGTCGCGTCCATCTCTTCTGTTATCACAATCGAGACTTCTAGATTATTATTTTTTCTCCCTGCAATTTTAGAAATGTAATTTTTCATGATCATCCAGCGAACGCCTGAGACATTTCAGCAAAATGTCGATTATTCAATGGATGTTGTAAGGTTCCATGTTTTTTTTTTTCACTATCTCTTGTTTGGTCGATTTTGAATTTGGGAGTTATTTTTTTATTTTGCCTTTCGCGACATGTTCGACTAATCGTGACAATACGTTTCAACCTTTCTACATAAACGTTGAAACGTTTCAACGAACGTTCGTTGAAACGTTTCAACGTTTATGTAGAAAGGTTGAAACGTATTGTCACGATTAGTCGAACATGTCGCGAAAGGCAAAATAAAAAAATAACTCCCAAATTCAAAATCGACCAAACAAGAGATAGTGAAAAAAAAAAAACATGGAACCTTACAACATCCATTGAATAATCGACATTTTGCTGAAATGTCTCAGGCGTTCGCTGGATGATCATGAAAAATTACATTTCTAAAATTGCAGGGAGAAAAAATAATAATCTAGAAGTCTCGATTGTGATAACAGAAGAGATGGACGCGACGAAAAAACAAAAAAAAAAAAACATAAGAAGATTAATCGATGCGGACAAGATAAACGATGATCAACGTTTATGCAGAAAAGTTGAAACGTATTGTCACGATTAGTCGAACATGTCGCGAAAGGCAAAATAAAAAAAAATAACTCCTAAGTATAATTACAAAGCGACAACGCCATCGCCAAGACATAATTACCAGAAAATAACTGCAACCGACACAGTGAGAGGGGTCTTCATATTGTAAGGCCAGTTCATCTGCTTGCTATTAAAAAAAAATAAATGTCGAACCTTGCAGGACACCCGGGAAGCCTTGAACTGTTCTTGTTGAAACTAAGTGACACTGCTGTGAAGTAAGTCGCTCGATAGTTTTTTAGTATTCAGTCACCAAGCCCGTGGTAGCCATTCTAGGTAGTTGAGTCGATATTTCACTGGAAATAATATGTTTTCCATTGTTGAAAAAAAAAGCAAGCTTCCAGTTTGAATGAATAAGCTATTTCGTCCACTCCTGTTGGGTCACCTAGCAAAAAGTTGAAAACAATTTCTTGAAGAGAAAAAAAAAATACTGTTTTTTGTCACCAAGCGTACGTACATGAAGAATATGCATGAGTTGATTTATTTATTTCTTCTTCTCTCTTTCCGAAGGCATACGCGCTTCTTATTCAAGAACCGGAATATTTGTGCCTTTCGAATCAAATTTAAGGAGGGAGTTCCATGACAAACATCTACTGAAGTTTTTAAGATGAGTCCCCGCAGAGTTTTTGCATGTCCTCTCCCAAGTTAGTGTCTCGTACTTGTGTTTTCGGTTTCCAGTGTGGACAGGTTAGAAACGAGTGTAGTGAATAAGAATCCCTCGGGCCTAATCCTTAATATATATAATATTGTCATTATTATCCTGCTGAAAATAATATTATGATAGCCGTCGCCATTTCAGAGTGGCAAATATTTAACTCTATTAATTCTTGAATTTTATTTTAGGTTAGGCATATTCAACGAATTCTTTTTTGATTACAATACAACAATATTTTACATTTCAACGTTTTCGTAGTCATCTAAACGTTTGAGAAAACCTTTTTTTTGGTTACCGAGATGATAGAAGAAGAAGAGAGAAAATGATTGAATAATTTTGAGAACTTCTTAATATTGGACAGTGTAACCACTATGTTGTCGATGGAAACGAGGCAAGAACAACATTACCACTATGCTATCGGGGTGAACGGCATTTTTCCATTATCATTTGTGTCCACACACAAAACTTCGTGTCTGTCTGCATCCATACCTAGATCGAGAAATTCGAACCATGCCTCAGCCCCCTTGTGACTTATTTAATTCTTTACACTCATCAAAATATGTGCTTAATAAAATACCTCAATCGCACGAGCTATGGCATCCTCTGTAAGCATCCAAGCAACCACATGTATAAATTATAGTCTCCCACACATAATGCTCTTTCATGTCCAAATAGATTCGCTTCCTCCACCATCAGGGCAGTGGGAGCTCGTGTACCATGAGGGGTTGAATAGACCTAAAAATCGGTTGGGATGGAAAAAAAAATAGATAGAGATCTTTCTCAGATCAGAATAGGCTTGTATTTGCTGTCCTCGGGTTTAAGAAGCCTAGTTAGTTAGTTGGTTGTTTCCCCCTGCACCATTTCAATTTTTGAATAATCACTTGTTAGTTATGAACGCACCGTTGACATCTTGTCTGATTATTTATGTGTTTGGGTTGAGGCTCCGTATTTGCTCGCAACATTTATTTTCTTCTTTTTCTTGTTATATGATTTTTACATTAGAAACAACAGATTTCCATTAACAGTATTTCATGTTATGGAAACATTTAAGTCTATACGCCATCGGGGGTGGGATTACAACCTACGTCATCCGACAAAAATCAGGATCGGTATTGTAACATTTAATTGCTCAGGTCATTTTTAAATATGTACAGCTATAGGTAAACATTGTAACTTGAGCCCTCAGAGTCGTAGACCAGCAAAAATACACCTCTGTTAATCGCCTCGTGTGGGGAAGAGGGACAATTGTAGTTGTTGGTGTAATACACTTCGAAACAGACGTGCCCCACTTTTTCAATTTCATCAAAACAACCATTATTCATCCTCATCGTTGCCATTAGCCAAAATAGCCTCGCGTTACAATTTTCGTAGTAATCTCCGTTCGCCCCTTGGCTTTTCGTAGATTAACAAAAATCGTCTGAAGTTTGAACTCTCCATACTGTTGCAAGCTGTTTTTGTGATTGTCCGCCTCGATTATTCAAAATGCCTCATGTTCGCATATTCAAATACACACAAGTGAAGGGGGTTCATATCACATCAGTTATTTTAAATTGTATTCTCGGGGCCATGCACACATTTCCTAACATTGTTGATTTGTTGTCAATAAGTTGTGCAGGTACAGCCGTGAAGTTGTTTAATAAGACCCAACACAGACAAGTCCCCCCATCATTGCTTTTCGACATAGTTGTTGACTATCAGTATATCAGTATAAAATAACATGGTGCCATTTTTCTGTTTCTGTTTGCCAACAAAGCAAATCTACAGACCACAGGTTCGAGAAACAAGACATTTTTTAAAATTCTCCTGCACATAACATGGACCACCTATAGCGATGATATAAATATAGATCGATTTTAACAATATAATTCAAAATTATGTAGTGAGATTTTGGTTTAGTATTTAATCACAACAGCAAAACAAACTTCACAACAGAAGTTAAGTGCATTTTGCATACATGCAGAAACATAAATTTACGCCCCCGAGGTGGTTTGTTGGAAGACTATATACAATAAGACACACCGCCCCATTCTTTACAATAATAAAAATATTGAGTAAGTAAGCAGTGGAGTAAAATCCTTTGTTTCATTTTGATGTGAACAAAAATTATAGTTAATCTAAACCCCCTTGTCCAAATAAAAAATAAGCTCCGGTCCCATCTGGAGACTGCAAACTGATATGTATGTCTATTCAGAAAAACCCCAAAAGTTTTAACATCCATGCACATTACCGTACTGTGGCTGTTGCGCCCCACACCCATGTGTAATATTTTATTTCTTTGTTGGCTGAACGCGAAGATGCTCGAGACTGCTTTCAAAAATTATTTTCGGCCTCGCTTCACGATACAGCCGTATGCATGTAAAACTAGTATATCACACACAGGCAGAGGGGCAAAAGGTAACATTTCTCTCTTTCCCTCGCTTTTGCCCATCTTCCAGTCTTCGTCTAGATAGCGTGACTAGCAAAAATATTGAAATCGAAATAAGAATTATCCGTTATGGTCTCCCTCCCTTCTTTGCATGCATGTTGCGCTGACATGTAAATAAGCGCTATGCTTTAATAAAAAAACAACCATTATACAACTGTATAGATCCTCGTCATCTCATGCCAGGGACTGGGTATATCTTGTGTACAGTTTATAGTGGCATCATATTCCTTCACCAGATATCAAACTCGAGAGACTTGCAAGACAGCTCAGGTTATAACTTACTACGAGGTCTGTTTTTTTTTAAAAAAAATAATAATCGTCAGTCCATATGACAATACTTGCTGTTTAACCAACAGTATTCGAATCTCTGAGGGGCCGGGGCATTCCACATTTGCCTTTGCTAGAAAGCGCAGTGCAATAAATATTCTTTTTAAGTTATGCAATAATTTTGACATTATATTCATGTCCATTCCCCAAGACTAGATTTATATACACAACCAACTCGCTCTTGCAAATATATTATCTGATGCAACATTGTGAAAAGTTCTCGTATGTTCGCAAAACAGGAAATACACGTCATAGCTTCCGTGAATCGAAAACAAGGTTACTGGGGCACGCAAAATACCGTAAGAAGGAATTATATATTCCAAATGCATGCATCATCATTTTTCTCTTGCACAAATAGAATAATCGGGCTGAATTTCCAGTCTAAAACCACCATGTTCTGGCAGCAAGTATCAAAAACCTGTGGTAATTTTATTATATGATAGGAGGTGAGTGAAATGGTTGTTGCAAGTTACCTTTTAAACCAGTACGTGTGTAGGAAAAACTGCGTATAAGCTGTATCACACTCTCTCTGTCTGTATGTCAGGTGGTCGTGTCGTTCGCTAGTTGTATGTCACAGCTTAACCCGCACTAGGTAATATTTTACATGAGGTAAGTTGGCATACTCTGGTAGGTATATGTTTCAAGCCTCTAGCTGTAGAGCCTATTTGCAAAAAAAAATAAGTTTGGTAACACTACTCGTCGAAAGCAGCTCAAACAGTGTTGCTAGCTGTAGGTTAATTTTCCGTTATACAATTGCAAGAGGTAAGTTGCTTATAGCCTATCTGGAAGGCTTGGTATGTGTGTGTCCATGGCTTATGTCGTAGGTTAATAAAATTTGCAATAGATCTTGTATGTATTGGCAACCGTCAACCCTTACATGTAATATAGTAGCCTTACTTATTGTAAGACATAGTATATATGTATGAGTAGGGGGAGGTTAGTTTAGTTCACGATAGATCAACCTATCACGCTATGACCAATTTCTGCTTTTGAGTCACCTGTAAGGCTATATGTAGGTAGGTGAGGCAGCTTAGTTTAATTCAGGTTATTTTCACAACAGATCACACTTTAAATTTGCTCACTCTCTCTGTGTCTGTGTGTCAGGTGGTCGTGTCGATCGCTAGTTGTATGTCACAGATTAACCTAGGTAATATTAACTGTAACTGTACTTCAAAAAATAAAATTTGGATGCATCTGATGTCGAACTAGAAACAAAAAAATCAAACATTAAACATGCATGCAGATTAATTAAGCTGTAAATTTAAAATTTGGCCTCCCCCAAATCGCATTTCATACATACATACATGTGGAGGACCCGTGGCCCACCTCCCAAGAGGTTTGGTTAGCATGCAATAGATCAGTATGCTAGAAAAAGCAGATAATACGCTTATGCCTTATTTATATATAATTTTCACGGGGCGTACAATATTGTCAACGGTATTATATTTGAGCGCGTCGCTTGTCGCCTAAACACTACAGCTCACAGGTCGGGAAAATCTGACATGAAAGCAGATAATACGCTTATGCCTTATTTATATATAATTTTCACGGGGCATACAATATTGTCAACGGTATTATATTTGAGCGGGCCGCTTGTCACCTAAACACTACAGCTCACAGGTCGGGAAAATCTGACATGAAAGCAGATAATACGCTTATGCCTTATTTATATATAATTTTCACGGGGCGTACAATATTGTCAAGAGAGTTAGTTTTTGTAGAGCTCTCTTTTTTCCATCTTTCCTCTATACCTAGCATACAACATACCTTCCTAATTAATATGGATATTGTCACACATTCCTCTTATTTTATACTGTTGTAAATAGAAAAAATTATGTACGGTAAATGTTTTGTACATTATAGGAAAAAAATGCAAAATATCCCCCAATTTTAATTCGAATCGAGTCGAATTTTTACATATTTCCACGCCGCCACATATTGTCCTATTTGCTTCTTTTACTTGCCTGGCTTAATTAACTCTCGCTAATTAGCATTTTTTGGAAGAAGTCAACTAGAACAACATATGGCGGTATGAGAAGTATGTAAATTAAAGAACATTTTAGCAATATATGGGCCCTAGCAATTAGCTTTCTCGACTAAGAGTACTCTTTTAAACGTCTTCTGCTGATCGTATTACTAAACGAGGACGTTTAAAATTTTTGGGTGTTGAAAAAGTTTGACCCTACTTTTTATTTCTATTGTTTGCTAATAGATGGCGCTAATAGTACCCCCTCCCCTCCCCTCTCCCCTCTTCTCCTCTGCTGTATGACAAATAGCACAAACATAAAAATCAAGATTTTGGAGAGCAAAACATAAAATTTGCATGCATCTGATGTCAAACCAGGAACTTTTATCTTTCGGGGAGTCAACATTATTTTTTACTC